>NC_089234.1:23145667-23445667 GCF_963924675.1 Phocoena phocoena
TCCTTAGATTATCTGGATGTCAACTGATGGAGGTGATGCTGTTAGACCAGCAGCTAAAGGCTTCCTCATGGCTCTTTGTGGGGCCACAAAGAATCCAGGAAAGTCTTGGCTTGTGGGAAGTGGGGCACTGCAGGGGTAGCTAAGGCAAACTTGATGTGCGAAAATCCAAGTTCACACAAATGTTGAGAAATGGACAGATTATAGAAAATAATTCTTCATTTTGTGGATTTCATGATAGAGTTCCTTTAAATTGAATTACCCAAGTACATTTACAATATAACTTAATTTTCCAAAAAAAAAAAATCATACAGAACATTCCAGGAAATGGTTCTTTTCAGCACTAAAACTGTAAATCATAGACAGGGTTAGGAGAGACCTTATTGATCATATAGCTTAAAAACTAGCATTTTAGCTCTGAGGAGAAGTACTTAAAGAAGTGCAGTTCCTAATAATCCAGTTTCTTTTGACCTCATGGAAACTTTTTTTTTTTTTTTTTTTTGCCGTATGCGGGCCTCTCACTGTTGTGGCCTCTCCCGTTGTGGAGCACAGGCTCCAGACGCGCAGGCTCAGCGGCCATGGCTCACGGGCCCAGCCGCTCCGCGGCATGTGGGATCTTCCCAGACCGGGGCACGAACTCGTGTCCCCTGAATCGGCAGGCGGACTCTCAACCACTGTGCCACCAGGGAAGCCCCTCATGGAAACTTTGACTTGATAGTTTCTGTTTTATAAGGGAAGTGCTCACACCTAGAGAAGCTTAGCCTGGGCTAAGGCTGACTTTTCTGCACAGACTTTCTCTTCCTTTGGAGAATTTACACAGCCATTGTTGACTCTGGAAATCACAACCCCCTAAGGACTCTTTCACAAGTCCTGAATCTGTTATTATCCTCAATGCCAAAATTATCAGTCTTTCTGGGGAGATAATCAATCAACCTGATGGTTCAATAAAGTGCTTGTTAAATCGTGTTGAACCAGGTTTGTTCACCCATCCATCCATCTGTGCTAGACTCTGGGGATACCATAGTGAAAACATATAGAGGTTTAAGTAGACCAGATACTCTCTTGATAGGTTTTTATGGCACAGTGCTAATGTAAAGGCTGGGAACGGCCTCAGTATTCCAAAACACTTTCCTCATCTGCTCTCTGAAGCTTGAAACTCTTTAAATAGTAATGGGCATCCTTGGGAGGCAATGAGTTCTCTGGAAAACCAAGTTGTTTAAGCATTTACCTCAAATAGACAGTGAGGATTGATTCAACTATCTGGTTAACACGCAGGTTACATACCCATTGTCCTGAGCCTCAGTGGTGCTTGTCTGCCATGCATCCGTTCCTCCCTCTTTCTGGCAACACACAAGGTCTGCTTGGTTATGCGGGTTGGCCAGAACCTAGTCTAAGCCAGATGGAATACCTCTACCCCTTGACCGTATTTACTGACCCAAGGACAGGCTCATAATTCATGTTGTGCCAGCCAAGGCATTCCCAAGGACTTTAAAATTGGGATCTGAGCTTTTATCTGAGTCTGGAGCTGCAGTGGCCCTGCTCTTTGCCAAAAGAAGGAAGCAGAACTGCAAGTTAGCCTCTGAGAGGTAGAAAAAGACTTCTTGCATGAGAATGTCTATATCTAGAAGTGATTAAAGGCCATCAAGTGGTTCAAAATATAGGTTTAGAGCCAGACTACCCGGGTTCAAATCCACAGCTCTTTACTAACGGTGAGACTTTGAGAAAGTTACGTTTCTACTCTTTTTAGCTCAGTGTGACCTTACGTAAAATGAGGGTAACAGTATCTCTAACAGCTACCTTTTAGGGCTATGGCAGATTAAAGATGGCTTCAAATTCTTTGATGCTCTTCTCATCGAGATGTAGGGTCTATGTCCCTTCTTCCTGAATCTGGAAAGACTCTGTGACTGCTTTAGAATACAGCAAAATAACTGTGCCAGTGTCCTGGCCCAGATCTTAAAAACTTTGCAGCTTCTACTTTCTTTCTTTGAGAACACTCCCCTTCATATCCCAGAGCCACCTTGTAAGAAATCCAACACTCTACAGGAGAGATCATCTGGAGATGTTCTGAAACTACACGGAGAGTGTAAAAGGTCCAGCTGAGCCCAGCCTTCCAGCCATTCTCAACAAGGTGCTGTGGATGTGCATGAAATGATCTTGGGTGCTTTTGACCTGCCCAACTTTAGTAGCAAACCACCAAGTGACTTTAGTCGATGTTGTATGAAGTATAAGGTGCAAAGCCACACACTGCCTAAATTCCTGACATATAAAAAACTTGAGATACAGTGAAATGCTTGTTGTTTTTATCCAACAAGATGACCAAGATGAGCCAGACAAGTTGTTTTAAGATTAAATGAGGGGCTTCCCTGGTGGCGCAGTGGTTGAGAGTCCGCCTGCCGTTGCAGGGGACACGGGTTCGCGCCCCGGTCTGGGAAGATCCCACATGCTGCGGAGCGGCTGGGTCCGTGAGCCATGGCCGCTGAGCCTGCGCGTCCGGAGCCTGTGCTCTGCAACGGGAGAGGCCACAACAGTGAGAGGCCCATGTACCGCAAAAAAAAAAAAAAGATTAAATGAGTTAAAATACAGTTCCATGAATAATATCTGCCAATAGTAATATTTGATAAATTAATTATTATCATTGCCCTGGTTCTGGTTTCTCCAAAATTTGATCGTTCTATTACTTAGTACTGAGCTGTTCTAGTAAATCCGTTAATTTCTCTGTAATCTACTTAAGGTTAGGGTATTGTCCCCTGTCTTCAAGTGAGCTCATGCTAATACAGTGTTTAAGATCCATAAGATTCTAATTCTATGTGGATGGGCCATCACGTAAGTCACACACAGATAAATAATTTTCCTTTTCATCTTTGTTCTCTCTTTTAAAACCCCTAATTTTACTCTCTGCCACAAATCTGTCACTTCATAGTGAAACCAAACATAAAAACAAACTCTTTATCCCTTTATCCCTAGAACTTACAAAATCACAAGTTCTGCCCCATTTGTTTCATTAGTATATAATTATTGGGGAATGCAACTGTCTGTGTTAACAAGCATGTCAATAAAGAATCCATCTTTCACATTTCTCTGTACCAAAACAATGAAAGAGAGAGCAATGAGAGAGAGAGAGAGAGAGAGAGGGTAATTAGCTCAAGGGAGAACCAATAGTGACTGATGGTGGTAAACTGCGGAGTAATTGGATTTATTGATAAGGGACAAAATTAAGGGTAATTCAGGCTGGAAGGCCAGCAGAAGATACGTACACACAATCTTTCTGTGTTCATAGCCATTCAAGCCCACAGAAAATGGGTATTCTTCATGATGGACATAAAAGCCCCTCGTTCTCTGCTGGGTGGGACTTCAAGCAGATGTTCATACATCTTGCAGAGAAGGTAACTCTATCATCCTCCCAATTAATCCTATTACCTACTCACTGGATCATGAAGGCTCTTTTGTGAGAATAAGTCATTTTTAGAGGAAGAAGGGGATGTGAATTAGATGTGAATAGTCTAGATAGCATCATGTCCCCATTTTTCTTTTCTAACATAGCCCTCCAGGTAGCCTTTGTGCCTAGAGGAAGATGATCTCATTCAGAGCCCCAAAGGTAGGGCTGAATGGCAGAGGGAAGGTCATACTCTAAAAACAGTGTTTCATCTAGAATTGGGCATTTAACTTGGTCCAAGAGGGCTGAAGGGAAGATCATTTACTCCATAATTATGGGGAAAATGCTTTTCATTTCTAATTTTTGGCTGTTTGATGTGAAAGAAGAAACCAGTAGGCCAAGTTATTAAAGGAAGTCATCGTTTGGTAAGTGCAACCAGACTGAGGATTAAGCCGATGCTGTAATTGGCAGAACAGGGAAACTGACCCCTAATAATGCTACTAAGCCATGGAACTGACATATCTGAATCCTGCTCTGATACAGGACCTTATTATATTTAAAACTTCATTTCCATAACCTTTAAGGCAGTTCGAGAAGGTGTTTCTCATACTTGTAGCCAAAATCTTCCTAAATTGAGAAAGAAATGACATTTGAATACTAAGAAATCATTCCTTATTTCCTACAATTAAATTTTAATATGGGGAAGAGAAAGTAAAAGAACACATAAGGACCCAGGATGACAAAAGAAAGGACAGGTACAGGAGAATTGAAAGGTCACAGAAAGTGGAGACCAGCAGAGCTCAAAGAAAACCTTATTGAATTCACAATTTCCCCATGAGCTGTTTTAAGCAGAGCTAACTCTACACCAGAGGGTTGTCTCCTTTATTTAATAACTTAAAAAAAAATCCCTGCCATTGTACTCAGAGTAGTTAAAATCATAGAGACAGAAAGTAAAATAATTGTCAGAGGTTGAGGGGAAAGGGGGAAATGGGGAGTTATTGTTTAATGGGTATTCAGTTTTACAAAATGAAAAGTGAACTGGAGATAGATGGTTGTGATGGTAGCACAACATAATGAATGCATTTAATACTACTGAACTGTACACTTAAAAACGGTTTGATGGTAAGTGCTACGAGTATTTTACCACAATAAAAAAAATTAGAAGAAAAAAATTCTTACCATGGAGTAAGCCAATAGAAGTACAAAAATTAAGGTACACACTTAGCCATCTAGAAATTTTCAATATTAAAAAGTCACAATAATATTTAAAATTCTAATAGTTTGTTCTACTCGCATTATTACATTTAAGCCTTAGAATAACCCTGTGGGCATGTATATATATCCTTATTTTATAGGAAGGGATCAGAGATTCAGTCTCCCATAGTCATATAATAAGCAAGTTGTGAAGCTAGGGTTTCAACCCCAGTCTGCCTGATTCTCAATCAATCCAGCCTTGTTTCTTACACTGGACTATTCTCCTTGGAGAATATGAGATTAAGATTCACTGTCCCCAACCACCTTGGGTAGATACTACAGTGATAATAGGACCCTCCCAAAGCCCCACACTCTGAATGACATCATGAGAGGGAATGATACTTTAACAGGACAAAGTTGTTCATTTGTCAGATGGTGGGAAATGATTTAACGTATGATCTGCAGTCACAGAACTGCAAGAGAGAAAATGGCTTAAATTGAGACTGAAACCATTAGCTCCAGATTCTAATGACTTAGCACTAGAACACAACTAGCACATTCTACTGCCTGGAAAAGGACCAGAACAAATCATTCGCTTCATGATAGTGCCCCATCTTTTCTCAGAGCAGCAGCGGACGACACAATTTTTACTCCCACTGCCTGAGACTTGATAGTGCACTAACTATCAATGAATAAGCTCTGATGGTCGTAAATAAGACTACCCAGAAGCTGTAATAATTGCAACACAATTAGCTAAACAACCGTGGACGTACAAGAAAATGAGTTGGATAGTAAGGGACAGAGTAGGCAAAGGTACTGTGGATCATCAATAGTGGATCATTTGTGATTTTTTTTCTTACATGGCTCCATTCACCTGTCATGCCCCAACTAAGACTCTTCTATGGCTCATCATTGTTCTAAACAGCTTAACATGCCATATATAGTTCCTTACTATCTGGCTCATGTCAAAGTTTCTGTCTATTCTTATCGTCTCCTTTTAGCATTGTATTTAGTTCTTTAAATTTATCATATTTCTTATATCTCTAAGCTTTCATTATTTCTGTTTTTATCTGGCTGGTTCTATTTCCATCTCTTGGAATATTAATGCCTAATATGCCTTTAATTCTTATTCAGATCCTGAATAAGATCAAAACCCACTTCTGGATTTTCCTGTTGTTGACATTATTGAAGCCCTTTTAATATTCTATTCATATTTAGTTTTCTTGAATTACTCACCAGCATGGCCAATTCCTGAAGTTAGGACTATGTGTCACTCACTTTTGTATTTCCACTACCTAATTCATCATAGTCACTAAATAATTATTTGTTGGATGAATGCTAAATGACTTTACACTGTCCTCTAAATGTACTCACCTTCTCATGAATAGCTTGGCTGTCAGGAAAGAAAGTTCTCTATGTTGGTAATAGATTAGAGCTCTTATAATTCAAGGAATATTCTTACATTAGAAATCTATGATTTAATGTGTTGTTAGTGAAAAATTAAATTGCATGCATCTTATTATTAGAGATGGCAGATGAATACATATATTTCTATTTAATCCACGTCCTAGGCCCCACAAAGATGACAAATGTTTTAAGGCACAAAACTGTGTGGAATTAAAGAATGGGCAATGAGGTAATAACAAGATTTTGGAAGCTGGAAGCAAACGGAAAGATATGCCAAGGATATGACTGAGCATATCTGAAAAATCTTAATTCTGTGCTTGAAGTGGGAAAGCTAAGCAGAAGCCTTATGTATGAATCCCTAAAAGGCTTAGGAAGTGGGGAAAACAGGTACCTCGGAAGTGGGGATTAACATGGGACTCATTAGACTGTCTGAAGATCTCTTAAGAAAGTAAGATCCACAGATTATCTACCCCACTGTGTACAGTCACATGGCTGACTCTCCTCAACCTGAGCTGATGACTAGGAGTGTATTCTCTAGACAGACTAAAATGGAATATGTCTAGATTCGGGATTCCAGAAACATTTGAGGGGAGAAATTCATTTCTTGGGGAAAAAAAAAAAGAGAGAATTAAGTAAAAGTTTCACAGTGAATGTTAATTAGCCTCATTTCATTCTTCTTCTATGTGGCTCCTAGAAAGTTTCTAACAGTTTATATCCTTCAAATAGGAATACTGAAGCAGCTTTCCTCTTGGATATCTGACTAACTGGAACTAGAAGACCTAAAGATACTGACATTAGATACTGACCTAAAGATACTGACATTAAAGATACTGACCTAAAGATACTGACTGAATTCCCCAAAGAAAGCACCCATTCAGATACTGTTAAAGTTAGAACCATAGTGAACAAGTCTAATCAAATGCATAGGGTTTCCAGTGAATTCTTTATTCTTCTCTTTAATGTGAGCAAAATCAAGGATTACTAGACATTTAAAGCAAGCACGGAATGTGGGAAATAGAGATGGAAAGCAAATAAACAAACAACTCTCCTCAACTTTAGTTTCTTTAGTTTTACGTAAAATGAATAGTTTCTATCATTAATATTCTCAAAAAGATAAGTAGATATATTGCATCTGTGAAACAAAAACAGAAAGCTACATAAAAGAACAGGCATAGACTATACATAAGCTATGATAATAGAAAATAAATTTAAAATAATAGAACATTTAAAATATAAAGTTATAGAAATCACCTAGAGAGCAAAGCAGAAGAAAAATGATGAAGAATGGAAGACAAATGATTCAGGAAGTACAACGTCTGAATAATAAAAGATCTAGAAAAAAAAACGATAAGAGAAAATGGGGGAAGGATATCAAAGATATAATTCAGGGCTTCCCTGGTGGTGCAGTGGTTGAGAGTCCGCCTGCCAATGCAGGGGACACGGGTTCATGCCCCGGTCTGGGAAGATCCCACATGCCGCGGAGCGGCTGGGCCCGTGAGCCGTGGCTGCTGAGCCTGCGCGTCCGGAGCCTGTGCTCCGCAACGGGAGAGACCACAACAGTGAGAGGCCCGCGTACCGGGAAAAAAAAAAAAAGATATAATTCAATTTTTTTTTCCAGAACTGAGAGACATGATTGTCCATAAGATAGAAACTGAAGAGCATTACTAAAAATTTGAAGACACAGGTGATAAGAAGAAAATTCTGGAAGCTTCCAGATAAGGAGGATGAAAGATTCATATAAAGAACAAATAATTCGGGCTTCCCTGGTGGCGCAGTGGTTGGGAGTCCTCCTGCCGTTGCAGGGGACACGGGTTCGTGCCCCGGTCTGGGAGGATCCCACGTGCCGCGGAGCGGCTGGGCCCATGAGCCATGGCCGCTGGGCCTGCACGTCCGGAGCCTGTGCCCCGGGACGGGAGAGGCCACGGCAGTGAGAGGCCCACATACCACAAAAAAAAAAAAAAAAAAAAAAAAAAAGAACAAATAATTCAATATAAATTAGTATAAATAATTCAATTACAAACAATTAACAATAATTCTTTCTTCTACAAATAATCATTTACAAATAATTCGAGAATAACAATAATTCTCTCTCACTAATGGCCTAGGATTTCTCCAATAATAGCAACTCCAGAAGCTAGAACACAGTAGAGAAATATTTTCAAAATTCTGAGGATTTTTTTTTTCCAAATAGAATGTTATACTCAGATTGTCAAGATATTTTCAGCCATGACACACACACACAAAATTTACCTGCCATGTTCTCTATGCCAGGAAGCTATTGGAAAATGTGTTGTATCAATATGAGAGAAATAACAAGAAAGAAAACAAAATGCAATATGGGAAATAGGGAGTTAGTAAAGAGACAGGTAAAAAATGTCCTTGTGATGATGTTGAAAAGAGTTGTACAATGACATTTACTCAGCGGGTTTAAAAGCTACTTTCCAGATTGGTTGCAGTTGGATGGGAAATACTTCTATAAGAAAATGAAATTGATAAAAAGTTTAATTTCTTTGCAGATAGCGAGAGAAGACTTCCCCAGCTGGTGAAGAATTTGGGATTGAATTAATGGTTAGTTCTTAGAAAACTAAGCAAGTGAAAAAGGGAGAGAAGGATGAAGAGGTTGAGCAGGAAGGGGGAATAAATTATTAATTCCAGATAAAAGAATCTCTTATAAAAGAAAGAAAAACTGATCATGTAAAATACATGTCTCAGCTGTGAACAGTGTTAACATGATAAGAATAATTTAAATAATAAATACTGACCTATTTTTCTGATACAACTGTGTCATAGGAATGAGAGGCAGGGCTAAGAGGATGGTGGTGAAAAAGAGATACGTTTTATCTAACATAGTGAGAAGTCAATAAACCATTTAAACTAAAAAGAACTAGCAATATAAACTTGTGATTTAGAGATTTTGATGTAAACACCAAAATAAGCAATTTAAAAAGTTGAAGATGTTTGTCTCTGGGAAGCAGATAATGAAGGTGGCAAAAGAGACCTAAGGCAGTAAAACTGGGTATTATTATTCAGATGACACTACCTGCTGTTAACGGCCTCCAACACAATACAAGTTTGTTCTCACTCATTTAACAGTCCAAGGTGAGTGTTTCTGTATGGTGGATATGACTCTCTTCCATGAGCTCATTCAAGAAGAAGCTCCACCTTCTTCAACTTGACGTCTAAGCCAAGTTTATCACTATGCAAGGCTGTCAAGGAGCATGGGGCATCACTCAGGGGAGTACTGAAGGAACATGCCAAGACAGAGAGCCACACCACTTCTGTCCCAACTGAATGGATAGAACTCAGTTATGTGACCACTCATAACTGCCACAGGGGTTGGGAAATGGAGCCTAGCTGTGTATCAAGAAAAAAGAGGAGGACACAGATTTTGGTGAACGGTTACCATTCCTGCCATAATTTGTAAAACTATTTGATTGTTTAAATTAAGTACATGTATAGCCCATTGTTTCAACCGTGGTTTTGTTGTAAAGTGAAAAAGTAGACAGAACAGAGGGAGTTGTTAAAATTTAACAATGGTTAAATTATGATGTATTTGTCTGGCTTCTTTAATTGTAAAATTTAATTATAAAATTGTATTGATGGTACAAAATACTCCTTGTGTGGCGTCATCTTATTCCATGCTTCCTTTAGGGGAAGGTCCAAAACCCTTCCTATGAAAACAAACTGGCAGAGAAGGTGGCACTGTCCCCATCTTACAGACGAAGCAACTGTATTCTTGAGAAACTAAGTGAGCACAAAGTTAGTCATTCACTCATCCATTTCTCTGATCTTTTTTAAAGCATCTACCATGGGCCATTCATCGTCTGTATGTCAGCAAACAAGCCAGACAAGCTTTCTGCTTAGACAGAACTTTAATCCTAGGGAGGCTTTCGTGTGGCAAAGTGAAGACTCTACTTCAGGTCATCTGCCTGGAAGTTTAGAAGTTCTTAAGTAATCAGCTCACGCTGGGTCCCTCCAGCAACTACACTTTACAAATATCCTGTCTCATCAACTGCACTGAAATAAACTCTCCACGGCTATACAGTCAGAGGGCTTCTCCTATTATGGAGTCAACAAAAGATGCAAATTCTCTTTGGGAGAATCTCTGTGAGTCAAAATCACACCCCTTTTCTCCCTTAACAGCTTTTGACAGAGGCTTCAGACCAGTATGGAAAGAAAGACATGGGCATTCCCCTTCTAGCTTTCCACTGTTTTCACCCAGCTATGAGAGAAGCACTTGTGACAGACTCACTTTCTGGCTGCCTCGAAGACTTGCCAGGAATGCTCTCCTATTTAGACAGACATGGGGTAGTCCAGTCTCCTGAAATGCGATGTCTGTAAGATACTTATCCAGCTGCGTGAAAATCACCAGTCATCTCTGCTTCTTTCATTTGGGAAAATACCGCCCACTGACATGCCCTATTTGCACTTGAAGGATGTGTGCCTTGTCGCTGCTAAGTTTAGTGGACATCTGTAGAATAGCTGTAAACTTGCACTGAACATGAGATCAGTTACAGGAAATATGGAGGTTCCAGAAGAGTCGTCCTCAAAGGTTAACCACATAATTCACTGTCCAAATTGGGAAATTTGGCAAAAGGAGAGGTGATGCTGTTAACATCGGTGATGCTGAGAGCTGAGACCACCAGCATAAACAGCGCTCTGGACAAAAAGGAATGTGAGCATTCAAGATTGACTTCACTTTCTTTATACCTTTATGGATAAATGGATAAACGAAATGTGGTACATACGTCAATGGAATATTGTTCAATCTCAAAAAGGAAGGAAATTTTAACACATGCCACAACGTGGATGAACCTTGAGAACAGGATGCTAAGTGAAATAAACCAGTCACAAAAGGACAAATACTGTATGACTCCACTTGTGAGATATTCAGAGTAGTCAAATTCATAGAAACAGAAAATAGAATGGTGGTTGCCAGGGGCTGAGGGGAAGAGGTAATGTGGGGTTATTGTTTAATGAGTACAGAGTTTCAGTTTGGAAAGACGAAAACATTCTAGAGATGGATAGTGGTGATGATTGCATAACAATGTGAATGTATTTAATGCCACTGAGCTACACATTTAAAGACAGTTAAAATGGTGTATCTTAAGTTATATATATTTTACCACAAGAAGAAATGATGGACATCACTTTCCTTATTTGGAAAATAATAAAGCATGGACCTAAGTATCCCCAGGAAACTCTGTACTAGGCATAACCCATTTTGATCCCAATTAAGAGTCACTGAAGTTAGGGTGTAGTTGAATCACCCACTGCTCCCCTCTGTGTTTTAACCATTTGGGAAAAGATATGAAGAGCCCAACAGAGATTTACTCCTAGCAAAGCTGGTCAAATAACTCAGGGCAACTTTCCACGTCCTTCCTCAACTTAGATTGAGCGTAGCCCAAAATTCAGTGAACAGTGGCAAATAAAGAATCCAGAACTAAGAGAGCAGTGATCTGCTTGCTCCCCAAAAGCAAAGTCTGCTTGATCTGCTTATCACATGAAGCAAGGCAAGCCCTCTCTTCCTGAGAGTAGGAGGCTCAAGAAGCCAAGAGGAAAAAAGATCAAGGAGATCAAGAGAACAGTTGGTCCACATTGCCTGGGTTTCAGATAGTGGCCCGGTCTGCCTCCTATTAATGTCTCACAGATGCCAGGTTCTCTCCAGGCTCAACAATCACACCAGAGGTCCCTACCCTCCACACCCACTGAAGAGGGAAGAATGGGATGAAAGGCAGAACTGAAAATAAAGATTCCCCTCCTACCAAAACCACTTCTAACCTTTGCTTTTCCTGCGACCTCTCAGTTGCACAACAAACATTTTTCTTCCTGTTAACATTTGATATTGAGAACTATTGAATTTTCTTCCTCATCTTGTGGCTCTTCATTCTCTGTGTGTGCCAGACGTCACCTCCAATTCCTCCCAAGTCTGTACCCATAAGTGAGAACCATTTGGAATTCATTTTATAAAGGCAGGGATGCTTATGGCCCTTGGAACCACGCTGAGGAGTTCAGACACAGTCTCAGACCTGAGGGCCACTTTCTGTTGTTTTACTCTGCACTGTTGAATGACTGATTCATATATCTAGGACCTACCCCACCTCTGAGCCCAAACTTTAGAGGAAGCTCCTGAAGGCCACACATAATACTGGTCGACTGCTGAATCTTCCTTACCATAAGGATCCACGTCATCACACCCTAGGGATTCCATAAATGCCTATGCTCCTGGTGCCTTTATTGAGACCCTGTATGTGCCTAGGGCATGGCCAGATCCCTGTCCCAAAGGAACATATTTTTTAATAACAATCTATAGATTTTGGTGTGCTGGTAGGGATGCTTCCTCACGGGCCCCGTGGGGCCTCAGGGAGGAAAGATTTTTCAAGATTAGGAGATGAATGTGTTCTGAAAGACAGAACATAGTTAGCCTTGACTGCAAATTGGGCATTTTATTGCATTTGTCTGATGGATAATCACAGATAAAGACTTTGATCTTTATCCTCATGGCAGCAATAAGGAAAAAACAGGAGCTCTGCATACTGTCTTTTATTTCTTTTCTCTGCCATTCCAGGAAAACAGAGCTCATTAAAATGCTCAGAAGAATCTCTTCGTGTTGTATACTTAAGCATTAAATCAAGTGTCATTGTGCATTACTGCTCTGCCATTGTCCCCCACAGACGCCCTGATAAGAAGGAGATAGGGGAAGGAGTAGGACACTCTGCTCCCTTGGCACAAGGACTAATGAAAGGGGAGGAGGAAGAATGTTGAAGAGGAGGGGAGTGGAAGAATAGAGGATTAACGCTGAGTATCAGGGAACAGATGAAGGGGAGGCGTCACAGTGGTGGTGCAGCACGGCAGCCCAAATGGACCGTGTGCTCAGATCAGACTTCATTCCTCAGACACAGGACTCTGAGCACTTGTGTTCTGGAGTGCCGACCTCAGGAAGGCTCTTCCTCCCTTTGTGACTGAACTAAGTGAACCATTCGATAATCAAATTTGAAAACTGAATCTAAACAGGCAACACAACAAAAACAAACTATCAGCACGTAGGGAAGCAGCGGTAGAGTTCAGGGAGCGTGCGGCCATGCCACGATGCGCTAAACAAACCCCACCTCTTACCTAATTATGGTGAGGAGCAATAATGTCATGAAGGGCAGAAAGGTAACTTTCATTATAAAATGGAGACTATGCGTTAACTTCCATTGATCCTCACAGAGCAATCAGCCAAAACCAAGTCCTTCAAGGTTTGAGATAAAGCCCTGTATGCTGGAGCAGATGTGCGTGGTGGAGCATATGTACGCGGGTGTGCCAGCACGCAGGGCCCATCCTGGGTGGGGGGCAGTAGGGTGCAGGGGTGCAAGTGTCTCACCCGGTATTGACGAAGAAACTTAAATTTAGACACGTACCATTATACCCAAAGAACGTTACATATGGACTCATCTTGTTTTAATGTTAATTTATGGAATATTTAATATGTTGAACACTTTTAATGCCTTAATTCTTTGTCTTTATTTACTTATGTTTTAATAAAAACTTAACATTGTAACGAGCCCAAACCTCACTCGATTTTTGAAATGCCCCGTGTGTGTGTTAAACTGAGACGGAAGGTCTTAAAGTGAAAGGAGTCCTAGGTTGAAAATGAAATTGCATAGAATGTTAAGAATTGCCAGTTTCATTCACTAGGACGTTGTTTATTTTTGAATGGCAGCACAAGCCCCATAGCAATTAACTCTGTACCTAGCCACTGAAACCACAGATTCACCAAATGCAATTTGTAGCCGGAGCTAAAACTGTCGGAGAGAAAACAAACCTCTAAGGTTGTCTCAGAACCAGGTAACTCTTCTAAGATGATTTTGAATGACACATGTAAAAGAATGACCCCTAGTGGTAATAGGCCAAATCTACAGTATTTAATTAAGACTCAGCTCTGAATTAGTGGGGGCGGAAACGTATTCAGAAACGTGAAGCTTCCAGGCAAAGAGCACACACAGCTGCCCTGCTTTATCTCTTACAACTCAGCAGTCACCCCAGAGTAACTCAAAAATTTCCGCGTTTCATAGAATTAGAATTAGACCAGGGGCTTGCAGGAAACTATCTTCTAACTGTTCTCTCATACAGCAACACAGTGGACAGTATTATTTCTAGTTATCCATCCAACTCCTACCTAAAAATTCCCAGTTACTAGACACACCGTAGTGAACATTTGTTTTTTGTCTTCCTGCATAATAATAACGAACACTTCTTCTTTGGGTAGGGATTTTCCCATGTGCCTAATTTGGGGTAAGGGGGTAGGAGGCATAGAACATTACTTCTCAATATAGAAATGGAAATTTGAAAGATCTTTCCTCTCTTAGTTCCTTTACAGCTAGGATCTAAGCATATGAACTAAGAGTGGACGGTTGTATATTTCTGCTCAGTAATGTGAATCTAGAATGAGGGAGGCGGTGACTTATAGTGGCCAGGGGATCATGCCCAAAAGTAATGTCGTGAGGCAGAGGTGATGTCTAGCAGATGTGGTTGTGTGCAGTGCATCTAGCATACTGTGTACCATGTCCTGACCAGATTACTTTATCCCATGCTTCAGTCCTCCCTTAATTCCACCCCTTTCCAATCCTGTTCCTCCAAACTCTCAACATCCTATGACATCCCAGTAATTTCTTCCTTTACACAATCAAATTGACTTCCCTTACTTGCAACCCAGAATCTTAATGGACCCCTATCTATTATATTTTGTCACTGGTATACACTTCCTTCTTATATATTCTCATCAGACCTGGTGTTACCTTATTCTGCAATTCAATATTCCTTCAGTATAAGCTGAAATTCTTCTTAAAGTGTTCACATTACTTCTTCAAACGCTTAGTGTCTCTATGTTAACACTTCTAAGAGGGATAAAAACCCATCTATAGAAATTGAATGACTAGAAGACAATTGCCTAGATAATTAACTGGGGGGGGGGATGATGCTGTTGGGGCACAGGCAATAAAAATGGATCATGCTGAGGACTGTGTTAAAAATAATAAGCCAAGACCTCTGTGAGTGGAGTACATTTCCTTAATGGACTTCTCACTTGAACCATGAGCTCCTTGGGATTTAAAGTAATGAAAAGACAAAAAAGTTAGTCTTTCTCCTAGTATGTCATGAAAATTTGTCGATCTTATGGTGCTTCCTAGCATCATGGGAGCAGGCAATGTGGTGGCCTTAGTCCAACTCAAAAGGTAGGAACTGTCTTATTATTCCCCTCCATGAAGGGACCTTCTTTAACATTCCAGTTATCTAACTGGCCCCCTTCACCAACATCCTACTGACCCTTATCACCACAGAATCCCATATCTCACAGGGAAGGGCATTAGTAGAAAAGACAGAAAAGGGAAATTTTGTCTAGTTTTCTCCCATTATATGCCTCCAATATTCCTAACTTTCTTGAATGCACCAGAACTTTTAAACTGTTTGGATTCTTCTGGACACTCATATTAGCTTGGAGAAAGTTGCCTTCCCTAAATCAACAGTAGTTCTAAGTATTTCCACATGAAAATAAGACTGGACCAGCGTTATATAAGCCTTCCATAGAAAACAGAATCCAAATAATGCGTAGAATTATAACTATATTTCAAGTAAAAAAAAAAAAAAGATCCAAAAATCATCCTGGAAATGTAGGTGGTTAGAGGATGTGCCTTACCCCAAGAGGGATTTCAAGCCAGGAGAGAAGCAGGTTCTAACCAGCTAACAATCCTTAGTCCTACAAGATGGATACTCAGCATGGCTCATTTCAATACAATTTGCCTCTCTTTCTTTTACCTCATTAAAATAGTCCATATTTCGATTCAGAGTGATACATATTTAGTTCTCATTATACAAAGAGAACTTTCATTCTGAAAATCAACAATATCTAGAGTTGTCAGAGAAAAACTGTTTTGTGCACTGAGTACATAGTACCCCAAGAAAATGAACTTGATCATAAGTTTGATGATGTTTTATGGCAATAACAGGTTAAACAGAAAGTAAACATAAGCTTAAGTTATTTGCATGCATCTTCGGATTACCAGTACTCTCATGTATTCCCTTTTCCAACTCTATAAACAGGAAATGAACAGCCTCCAAACATCTCCCTTTGAACAGGCAGCGTATTACCTGCTTTAAAATGCAAGGTTGATTGGTGATAACCATGGATCTGCTATAAATCTACAACTCATTTAAACAAAGCTTTTAGAAGCAGTCAATTGTCTTACTGAACAAATATGACCAAATTCTTTTGTAGCCAGGCCTTACCCTTTCACATGCATCAGAAACACAAAACACTGTGCGGCGCTGAAAACTTTACAAGAAATTAGAATCAGATCGAGTTGTTTGGAAGAAAAGTTACCAAAAATCTCAAGTGGCCTCATAAGAATAAAAACATACTAGAAATATTAATAGCAAGATATTTGCAAGGAATCAAAGTATCGATCTACAGAAAACAAAAGGGAGACAGAGTAAACATAAATGGTCCCTTAGCTGCCAGCTTGTATCCTCCACTGCAGTGCTTCCAACACACACATAGATACATGTTGAATAATCATGACCTAACATATACATACACACACACACACCCCTTAACCCTACTTCAGGTAATGCATTGATATTTCTACATTCTTTTCTGACTTTTGTTATTTTTGAGGAATAATTTATACACAGCGAAAAGCATAGATTTTCAGTGTACAATTGGATCAGTCATAGGTAGTCATCACCCAAATCAAGATATAGAACATTTCCAACACTGGCCTCGTGCACCTTTTTGGTCAGCCTTCTCTCCCACCAAGGAAACTACTATTCTGATTTCTTTCACAATAGTCATGCCTGTTCATGAACTCTATATAAATGGAAGCATATGTATGTACTCATTTGTGTTACCCAATGCATTCCACTAGAGTCATTTTACAGCTCACTAATGGCTTGCAACCTACAGTTTGGAAAAAAAAAAAATGCTGTAATGCATGCTATAAACTAGTGTGCATTCATTCGGCTTAGGACTTTTTTTTTTTAAAAAAAAGCAAATTTTCAGGCCTCTCCCACAGAGATTCAGATTAAAATGTAGATTATTGGGCCCTACTCCAGACCAACTAAACCACATGCATTTTCGTGTGGTTCTGATGCAGGTTGTTCAAGGTCTACATTCTAATATCATTTACAGCCAGGTTTCTCAATCACTCTAAACAATGCTTTCACAATGTCACCACCTCTATCCCAGCTAAGAAAATACAATGGCTCCTCGTTTACTGCCTCCTGAATCAAGCATAAGTACCTTCACCTGACACATAAAGCCCTCCATCAAAGGGTTTTGCTTTCCTGGTTGATACACCTTCCTATTACCCAGCAACAAGAACCTCCATGACCATCAGTCTCCTTGGTGACCCCCACCGCTCATCCATCCCCTCACTGCAGAATTTAATGCTAATTCTCCCTGCATTCCAGAACCTATCAGTGATCTTCAAATTGAATAACAACTTCAGATTAGTATCCCTCGGAAACTGTTTTGGTGGTAGGTGGGTCTGTGAGTAATAGCCATGTCGGTAAGGCATCAGAGCTTCCTTCAGGCTGGTTGATGGATTGTTAATTCTCCTCCACAAAATTGTGCTCTGTGCTATTTCTCTGTTACAGAGAGCATCCTTTGGCTCTACCACCTTGTTAGAACGTTGGTTCTCTGTGGTCTCCTGCGTATATTCGGAAAGAGATGGGTCTCCTTTCTCCTTGTGCTTTCTTACTCTGCAAATAGGAGAACATCCATCCCCTTGAGGTATGACTGAACAAAAAGCTGCAGAAATGTATCAGTAAAGGCAGGAAAGAAGGGGGTAAACTAAAGAGAGGAGGCTGGGGAAGATGAAGGCAAACTTCAGTTGATAGCCCTTATGCTCTAGTCCCTCCTCTCGGACCCATAGGGAGCACTGTATAGATGAATATTGATACCAGAGTTCAAAGAACTCTTTCAATTATATTCATTCATTCAACACGTATTTTTAAGTTTCTACTGTGTCTCCGGAACTTCTGTAGGTACTGAAAACACAGCCACTAGTGAGACAAAGTCCCTATCCCCAAGGAACTTGGCATTCTAAGGGGATTATACAGACAGTAAACCTATATCTATATATCTATATATCTATATCTATATCTATATATAAAGCAACCGATAGTTAAGCAGGGTAAGATGTGGGGGGAAAGTAGGCACTATTAACAAATTGTAATAAAGGAAGTTCTCAATAAAGGTAATACTTTAACAGATTTAAAAGGGGTACTAGAGTGAGCTACCCAGCTATCTAGAGAAGAGAAGTTCAGGCAGATAAAAGGAGGAATTGCAAAGGCCCTCAGGTGGAAGCCTTCTTAGCGTGTCTGATGAACACCAAGGAAGCTGTTGTGGGTGAGATCAGAAAAAAAACCCAGGTATTAGAACACAAAATGCCTTGTGGGCCATTGTAAGAACTTTTGCATTTACTCTGAGCCAATTAAGAATGAAATGGAGGGTTGGAACTGAGGCACACATGATCTACTTTGTATTTTCATTGATATGCTCTTGCTACTATGTTGAGGGTAGACTAAAGGGGAATAAAGGAGTAACCAAGAGAGGCTGTTATAATAAACCAAGTAAACAGTGATGGTAAATTGCACCAGGGTGGTAGGATTAAAGGGGCTAAGGAAGAATAGAATTATGAATACATTCTGAACGTGGCAATGACAAGATCTGTTCAATTGTGAGATGTAAGAAAAAGAGGAGAGTCTAGGATAACTCGAAGGTGCTTGGCCTGAGTGACATGAGAGGTGGGTTGCTGTTTACTAACACTGCTGGGGCAGCAGACTGGAGGAGAGTCTGGGAAGTCTTTGTGAATAGGCTAAGTGTGAGATGCCTTTTAGACATCTAAGTGGTGATACCCAGAAGGCAGTGTATACAAAAGTGTGGAGTTCATGAGGTATGTTCAGATTAAAGCTATATCTTGGATTTGTAAATTTATAGGTGGTGTATATAGACGTGACATGGGATAGTTATACAAAGAGAAGGAATGATGTCTAAGGAATGAGCTCTGGAGTATTCCCAGTATATGGCTGTCAAAAAGATGCAGAGGAACCATTACAGGAGATGGAGAAGAAATGTCCAAGTATAGACAAGGAGAAACAGTAGGAACTGGTGTCCCAGATGCCAAGTGAAAAGAGCGTTTTAACAAGGAGCATGTTATCAACAACATTAAATGCTCCTATAGATCAATAAGATGAGGGCTGAGAATTCATAATTAAATTTAGGAGAATAGAATTCATTGTATTTTAACAAGGGTGAGTTGCGTGAGTATGTAAATACTCATAGAAATGGGTTGAACAGAGAATTGGAGGAGATAACTTGAAGACAAAAAGTATAAATAACTCTCTCAAGGAGAATTGACATAAAGGATTAGAGAAATAGTGGAGTGGTTGAACTAGCTGAACAAGTAAGTGGGAACAAGATACACACACATATCTCTCATCTTTAAAAATAGATATATAGTATGATCGTGAGCTCAGAAAATAATCCAGTTGAGAGAGAAAAAACTAAAAATGCAGGAGATAAAGAGAGGAGAAGAAGAAGAAAGAATTCCTGACATGGCGTACTTAAGAGGTGACAGGAAATGGGATCTGAATGACAGGGCAGGCGCTGGCCTTTGGAGCACAGAGAACTCACAGAACCAGGAAGGAAAAGTCAGCACATTGACACTGACAATGCACATATGGTGGGAAGACCTACAGAAGTTTTCTTCTACTGCTTCTATTTTCTCCATGAAAAAGAAATTGAGGTCATCAAACGAGATTGAGGATGAGGAAGGAGGCATTGGAAGGGCAAAAAGAGAAGATGTAAGTCCTCTAAGAGAATGGCAGTGTCAAAGGCCAAGGGAAATGCAGTAGGATTTCCAGGCAGCACTGAGGGCCCACATGAGTAGAGTCACGTGTATTAAATGTAAGTGATCGGCACCATCAGGCAACCCCATGTGAGTTCATCTTCATTTTCTCCGTCTTGCAGGTGAAATAGGCCCAAGGAGACAGTCCGAGTTGCCAGAGAGCATATAATCAGCATCAGAGATATTCCACGTCCTAGTTCACTTGCCCTCTGCCCATGTGCCATTTTGTTTAGTCTTCAGTTTCACGTGTGTTGGTTTTGCTTCTCTAAGTAGATTTAAAACTCTTCCAGGACAGTAGTGTGTCTCCTAGGCCATCTGAGGCTTTTTACAAGACCCCACCACTATAAATGACGTAACATTTTTGATTCCATCACTTACGTCTTTAACAAGTTTTTATTTTCTGCCTATACATATTGTGGCAGATGGAAAACCTCACTAGAGCTTGTTCCTTCAGAGAATGCTATCAAGTGACTACTCCCTAATTATGCAGAAAATCAGTCTAGGAAAAGGACAATCAATATAACGAAGGGACAACATGAGTAACCACTCTTCCCCCATCGCTAAGAAATTCTCGAGAGGTAGGAGATTCTAGGTGAGAGTTCCCTTTGCTTCAGACAGGAATAACAATGGAACTTTATTTTATTAAACTTATAAAATATTAGAGCTGGACTTTAAAACTCCCTCATGTGGAAATAGGTCCAAAAGGTTTGAGAGATGTTGTTAGTTTTCACAGATAGTAAATAGCATTGGAACCCATGTCTGTTATTCTAAGTCTATTCTTTTCCTACCATGTTGAAGAGATGTACCAAAAACTAAAGATGTTCACCCTCTGTCCCTTTAGGTAGTCGGACTGCTTAGTTCTCTCTTTCT
This sequence comes from Phocoena phocoena, assembly GCF_963924675.1. Lineage (NCBI taxonomy): Eukaryota > Metazoa > Chordata > Mammalia > Artiodactyla > Phocoenidae > Phocoena > Phocoena phocoena. Next base: position 23,166,398 of record NC_089234.1, read on the forward strand.
CAGCCCTGGGCTTGAAGGGGTAGATTAAGATAACACATTTCTGAACTCTCACAAGAGGAAACATTTAACTTGGGTGCACTGAATCTCAACAACTGAACTCTAAAGAAGCTGTTCCCAATGGATGGTCCTTCAGCTCCTCCAGTTTTCAGATGTGTTAGACTCTCATAATATTAATATTAATAGTGTTCTAGCTTTTTTCCATTGTGAATAAATCATTTATTCATGGGAATGAATAAAAGCCAGACAAAAACCTCACTGGTGTCTCCAAAGAAAATCATAATGGATCTGTCTATTCAATCTGACTGTGTTTATTTTGAGGTTGATCAAAATATATTTTTAAAGCACCTAATTCAAGTCACTGGACTAAAAATGGGAATGTACAAGAATGAATGTCCTTATACTCCAGTGGCTAAAAGCAATGGGTTTTGGAGTAAATAGAGTGGGGGTTGAGTCTCTGCCATCATTCACTCATTCCATGAGTAACTGTCCTGGGAGAACAATGGAGTTTACTCCTCTGAGCTAAGCTTCATAATCTGTGAAATTAATGTAATAACATTGGGCTTCTGCTTTCTGGTCTGGCATGTAAAGAGCTTAGAAGTCTTCATTCATCCAAACAACAAGTAACAAGTTAAACAAATTGAAAAACAAACAACTCTCCTTAGTTTTGTCAGAGAAAGAAGGTCACAGGGCAAATCACTGCCCCCAAGATTAGAGAGACAGATGGGCAGATAGAGAGATTCACAATTTACCAGAGCAGAAACCTCCTTGGAAACCAGTATGAGAGTAGGAAAACCTGAATTCTCATGAACAAATTGCTGAAGGCTCAATGTTGACAAACCTGAGAGGGAAAAATTCCAGGGGACCCAGTCATGGGTGGGCTTACACTTTTGGGAATTTTACATCCAGAAGGTTTACCAGCCCCTCACAGTAAATTACGGAGGAACATCACCTCATGTTTCCAGAAGGGGGAGGGGGAAAGGAACAATTCTGAAATACACCACAACATTCTGTTCGTAAAAAGGTCTGCCCTCAGAAAAAAACGGTTTTACCAGAGCCTAACCTGCAAGAGTTATTTTAGAGCCTAAACTACCTGAGAGAAGGGAAATACCCAACTCCAGTCCACTCTAGCCTTCCATGTGGGGAAAGGGAAACAAAATTCCAGCCCCCTTCAGCCATCCCGTTCCACCTAAGTGTTGGTGCAGGTACTGAGAAGCACAGATGGAGTTCACAGTCCATGGGTGCCAAAAACTGATACCAAATCATAGGACTGCAGTAGACTTCCTCTCCTCCTATACCTTATCATTACATGACCAAAAGCCTATGTACCGCAGTTCCTTTTACCCAGTGCATCACACTCACCTTTCAACAAAATATACGAGACAAGCTAAAAGACAAAAACCACAGTTTGCAGAGACTGAACAAGCATTAGAACCAGAGTCAAATGGCAGGAATATTTGAATAATCAGACCAGGATTTTTTTTTTTAAACTATGATTAGTACACTAAGGGATTAAAAGGAGTAAGCGGACAGCGGACAGCGTGAAAGAACAGATAACGTAAGCAGAGAGAGGGAAACTCTAAGAAAGAATCAAAAACAAATGCTGGAGATCAAAAATGCTAATAGAAGTGAATAATGCCTTTGATGGGCTCATTAGTAGCTGGACATGGCTTTTCTCGATACAGAAAATAAACAAAACCAAAAACTATTTTTTCTTAAAGACCTGTAAAATCAGTAAGCCTCTAGCCAGGCAGACAAAAGAGATGACACAAATTATTAATAACAGAAATGAAAGAAGGGATTACTACAAACCCCATGGATATTAAAAGGATAATAAAGGAATATTATGAAAAACTCTGTGCCTAAAATATTGATAACCTAGATGAAATGGACCAATGCTTTGAGAGACATACCTCTCAACACACACAAGAAATGGCCAGTTTGAATAGGCCTATAGCTATTAAAGAATCAATAATTAATAACCTTCCAAAACAGAAAGCACCAGGCATACATGGGTTCACTGTGAATTCCATGAAGCATTTAAGGAAGAAATTATGCCAAATCTCTACAATTCCTTCCCGAAGATAAAATCAGAGGGAATACTTAACTCATTTTATGAAGCTAACATCACCCTCATATCAAAAATGAACAGAGACATTTACAAGAAAAGAAAACTACAGATCAATATCTCACACAAACATTGATGCAAAAATTCTCATCAAAATATTATCAAATTGAATCCAACAACGTATACAAAGAATCATGCACTATAATCAAGTGGAATTTATCCCAGATATGCAGGGCTGGTTCAACATTCAAAAATGAATTAATGTAATCCATTAATTAATCCTAAAGAAGAAAAATGACATTGTCATTTAAATAGATGTAGAAAGAGCATTTGACAAAATCCAATACCCATGTATGATAAAAATGGTCAGCAAGTTAGGAATAGAGGGGAACTTCCTCCACCTGATAAGGAATATCTACAAAAAAACCTACAGCCAACATCATACCTAATTGTAAGAAACTAGAAGCTCTCTTGCTAAGATCAGGAATAAAGCAAGGATGTCCCCTCTCACCACTGCTTTTCAACATTGTACAGAAAGTCCTAACTAATACAATAAGACAGGAAGAAGCAATTAAAAGTATACCAATTGGGAAGGAAGAAATAAAACTGGCTTTGTTTGTAGAGAGGATATAATCATCTATGCAGAAAATCTGAAAGAATTGACCAAAAAAACTATTGGAACTAGTAAGTGAACATAACAAGTTTGCAAAATACAATGTTAATATACAAAAGTCAATTACTTTCCTATTTACCAGCAATGAACAAGTGAAGTTTGAAATTGAAAACAAAATTCCGTTTACATTAGCATCCCCCAAAATGGAATACTTTGGTATTAATCTAACAAAATATGCACAAGATCTATATGAGGAAAACTATAAAACTCTGACAAAAGATACCAAAGAAAAATTAAATAAATAGAGAGATATTTCATGTTCATTGATAGGAAGACTCAATATTGTCAAGATGTCAGTTCTTCACAATTTGACCTATAGATTCAATAAAATTCCAATCAAAATCTAAGTAAGTAAGTTATCTCACGGATATTGACAAAGTGATTCTAAAGTTTATTTGCAGAATAGAAAGACCCAGAATAACCAACTCACTACTGAGTGAGAACAAAGCTGGAGGACTGATACTATTCAACTTCAAGACATGCTACAAAGCTACAATAATCAAGACAGTGTGTTACTGGTGAAAGAATAGACAGTTAGATCAATGGAACAGATAGGCCAGAAATAGACCAATGTAATCAATTGATCTTTGACAAAGGAACAAAGGCAATACAGTGGAGCAAGTATAGTCTTCAACAAATGGTACTGAAACAACTGGACTCTTATGTACTGATTTGATATGATTTCAAATCTATTTGTTTACGACAAAGACAAAAAAAATGTTGTTTTTAGAAGTCAAATTGTTTTGATCAAGAATAAAGTAAGCTCTGTCAGGATGTCATCATCTCATCTCTTGCTGTTGATAAGTTCTTTGCAGTGCAGCTACTAAGGTACCCCACCGGGGGTGTATAAATAAGAATACATGGAGAAGAAACTATGGCAAGGAGACATTTAGAATGTAAATACTGAGAGTTTGTGAAGAAAATCCGAGAGTTTTGGTCTGGGCAAAAGCTCCCCTTTGCTGCCCTGTTTCTGCCCTGTTGAGGCATTCCTCATAAGCAGTGACACAAGCCATGCAACAGTACCTGGAGTGATAACGCTCAGAGCAGCCAAGCCTGCCTGTCAATACCAGCAACTTGGTACCCTAGCAACAAGGGACTTTCCTTTTGCTCTGGTGGCTGAAAGTCAGCTCTGGGTTGGTTAAGCCAGCTCACCTGAGAAACCAACCTTGTATAAAAGGTACACCAACTTAACTTGGACTTTGTTTCTGTCATCTCCCCTTGCCTAGAACAATAGTGTAATTAATATATCATTTGTTTGGAGTATGTTATTTCTTTATTGGCTTATTAAGAGACGTTACCCTGCATGCTATCAGGTTGTTAAATTCCTGCAGTGAACCTCTGTTAAATAAAATATTGGTAAAGACAACCTCAGTCTCTAAGGATAATTTGTCACTCCTGGAACAAAACACTGGACATCCACATGTAAAATACGAATTTAGACATAGACCTTACATCCTTTACAAAATGTACTCAAAATCACTCATAGACCTAAATCTAACATGAAAAACTATAAAACTCCTAGAAAATAATACAGGAGAAAACCACAATGACCTTGGGTATGGTGACAACTTTTTTAGATACAACACCAAGGCAAAATCCATGAAAGAAGTAATTGATAAGCTGCATTTCATTAAAATTAAAAACTTCTGCTCTGTAAAAGACAGTGTCAAGAGAATGAGAAGATAAGCCACAGATTGGGACAAAATATTTGCAAAAGACACATCTAATAAAGGACTGTTATCCAAAATATAGAAAGAACTCTTCAAACTCAACAATAAGAAAACAAACAACCAGATTAAAAAACTTCAACAAAGAAGATAAAAAGATAAGTAAACATGTTAAAAGATGTTCGACATCATATATAATTAGAGGATTGAAAATTAAAGCAATGAGTTAACACTACACACCTATTAGAATAGCCAAAAAAAAAAAAAAAAAAAGAATAGCCAAAGACTTAAGCACTGGCAATATACTAAACGCTGGTGGTGACGTGGAGCAAGAGGAACTCTCATCCATTGCTGGTAGGACTACAAAACAGTGCAACCACTTTGGAAGACACTCTAAGAGTTTCTAACAAAACTAAACATATTACTGTCATACAATCCAGCAATCACACTTCTTGGTATTTACCTAAATGATTTGAAAACTTACGTCCACACAAAAACCTGCACAAGTATGTTTCTAATATCTTTATTAATAATTGGCAACATTTGGAAGCAATCAAGATATCCTTCAGTAGATAAGTGGATAAATAAACTATGGTACACTAAGACAGTGGAACATTCTTCAGTGCTAAAAAGCAATGAGCTATCGGGGGCTTCCCTGGTGGTGCAGTGGTTGAGAATCTGCCTGCTAATGCAAGAGACACGGGTTCGATCCCTGGTCCGGGAAGATCCCACATGCCGTGGAGCAACTAAGTCCGTGTGCCACGACTACTGAGCCTGCGCTCTAGAACCCGAGAGCCATAACTACTGAGCCAGCAAGCCACAACTATTGAAGCCCGTGCGCCTAGAGCCCGTGCTCTGCAACAAGAGAAACCACCGCGATAAGAAGCCTGTGCATCACAACGAAGAGTAGCCCCTGCTCGCCGCAACTAGAGAAAGCCTGCATGCAGCAACGAAGACCCAATGCAGCCAAAAATAAATAAATAAGTAAATTTTAAAAAATAGCACAATGGTAGATACGTATCATTACACTTTTGTCAAAATCCATAGAATGCACCATACCAAGATTGAACCAGCATGTAAAGTACAAACTTTGGATGATAACTGGTTCTAGAGTTCCTGCTCTATAATCTCCACTATGCTAGAAGATCTCACATTTCCAATTATTTAATCTCTAACACCTCAACTAGACCACATATTCCGTGGGGGCAGCAGCCCTGTCTTGCTCACAGCTGAACACCCATCTCCTTGCATAGTATGGCCAAAATAAAGTTTGTTAAATAAGCATATGGAGGGGCTTCCCTGGTGGCACAGTGGTTGAGAGTCCGCCTGCCGATGCAGGGGACACGGGTTCGTGCCCCGGTCAGGGAAGATCCCACAGGCCGTGGAGCAGCTAGGCCCGTGAGCCATGGCCGCTGAGCCTGCGCGTCCGGAGCCTGTGCTCCGCAACGGGAGAGGCCACAACAGCGAGAGGCCCGCGTACCGCAATAAATAAATAAATAAATAAATAAGCATATGGAAAATATCAGGCACATGAAATAAGGGCACTATCAGATGATATATATATATATATATATATATGTTTTTAGCTCTTAGCTTTAATTTATATTTTTACATCTTTATTGGCATATAATTGCTTTACATTGTTCTGTTAGTTTCTGCTGTATAACAAAGTGAATCAGCTATATGTATACATATATCCCCTCTTGCGTCTCCCTCCCACCCTCCCTATCCCACCCCTCTAGGTGGTCACAAAGCACCGAGCTGAGCTCCCTGTGCTATGCGGCTGCTTCCCACTAGCTTATCTATTTTACGTTTGGTAGTGTATATATGTCCATGCCACTCTCTCACTTTGTCCCAGCTTACCCTTCCCCCTCCCTGTGTCCTCAAGTCCATTCTCTATGTCTGCGTCTTTATTCCTGTCCTGCCGCTAGGTTCTTCAGGCCGAGGAAAAGGAGTGGTTTACCATGGCATTTCAGTCAATATGTCATAACACATTCTCAGGGCTGTCATGGTGGTAATCGTGGGGCTGTTACCAGCCTGTGGCCCTGGAAAGGCAAAAGGCTGCCACTCTTAGGGAGATGTCTTCATCCTTTGTGACAAGTAGTGAGGCATCTGAGGTGAACTGTGAGGCTGATGCGGTTCTGGAGAAGCAATGTGAATTCTTGGAGGCCACATAGTTGGAGGGAAGGTACACAGGCTAGAGCAAAAGTAGAAGCCACCAAAGAAGGGACACCAGTCAGGGGAAGAGCTCAGGCCTCTTAGAGGCAGGATGCCTAAGGTGGTGTTCTATTAATTCAGCCAAGTCACCGTATGTTCCTAGGCTCCTTTTCCTATCTAATAAATGAGAGGATTCATTAAGCAACACTGCTGAACTTGACAAAGTAAGCGGCACTACATGACAATGAAATAAGGAGTCCAATTTTTTTAATGTATACAGACTCACAAGAACGTAAGAAACAACAAAATGTCTGTTGTTCCTTTCAAAATAGTCCTCTTATGAAGGCACGTTACTTATTCTAAAGACGCTGTTATTTCTCAAGTCCTGTCCAGACATCTTCTTGGAGAATTGCCAGAAAAACAAACGCAGCTTATTAAAAATTTTTTTTCTTAATGATTTACAACAGTGGTTCTTAACCAGGGGCACTTTTGTTCCAGCCCTCACCCTTCACCCCCGAGAACCTGGGGACCAGTGGTTGTCCCAACGGGAGTGGGGACAGGAGAGATGCTATTGACATCTGTGAGTAGAGATCAGAGATGCTACTAAACATCCTACAACGCACAAGACAACTCCCTACAATAAAGAACTAACCGATCCAAAATATCAATAGTGCCAAGGTTAAACTTCGATTTATACTGATTTTCTTCAGTGGAAAATTTGGCTGATTTTGGAGAACTATCTAAAGGTCATTGAAGCTAAGTCTGATGATTTAGGTGGTTCATCAAGCTGGAAAATACCATTTCTGGACTGAAACAAGGGATGATCACAGAGTAATGAGACCGATTGTCTTACACAACAATTTCCAACATGGCACCCAAAACAAAGGTTTCAATCAATACTGACATTCATTTATTAAATCCTCCATCCATTAAATACTTATTAAGCATTTAATATGTGCTAGGAGTGAAGCAGCAAAACAAAATTCCTATGTTGAAGGAACGCATTCTGGAAGCATATAGGGCAATATACTAGGGCTGTCTAGAACAGCACACCTCTTTAACCCTTTCACTATCCAGTCTCTTGTGAAGATTACATGAATTAATGGACATAAAATATTTACAACATTTACCTGGCACATAGTAAGCACTCAATATATACTAAATATTAGGTATTAATATTAAAAATGCAATAACCATAGATGGTTTTCTAAATAGATTCTTTTGAGGAATAAATATTCTCTAGAATTATACCCCTGGGCATCCTTACAAATGTTCATATTACCAATTGTGCATTTCCTATGCTTGGGAAATATAATTGTATCTTCATTGATAATGGTTATGTCAGAAAAAAGAAATCAAGCCTTTTGTAGATATTTTTCTAACATTTCTCATCTGGAGGCACTATGCAGATTAGGGTCCTAAATATAAAATAATATAGTTAACACTCTCTGCTCTCATCTGGGCAGAGACTTTTAATAATCTTGGAGAGATAAACCTTAAGACAATGAGCAAAGCCAGGGAAGATAAACCAGGGAAAATGAGCAAAGCCAATAAATAGCAAAGAGGTTCAAAAGAGTGGAGGATTCTTGTAGGGTAAGAGGAATACCTCCAAAGAAACAGTAGTGAGAGAAATCAGAGTGCAAGGGAGAGAGACACTTAGACCCTCCATTTTTCTCATCCATAAAGGTCTCAGAAAAACACAAAGGTATTAAACCAAATGACTACAAAGAAGGTGACAGGAAATTGTGCAGTAAGAAAATGCTGAAATGGAATGTCAGAAAGGGAGAGAAAAGGAAGTGCCTGAGCAGGCTGAAGGTTAAGAACGTTGGCCTCACTGCTGATTCGTAGATTATCTTAGACTGAGTAGACAGTATCACAAGTGCCTCCTAGAAAATCTCTTCAGTCGTAAGCAAAAGAAGGGCTAGGAATGGTGGTATGTAAATCAGTCTCTGCATACCAAACTCCACTTGAAATGCACAAAGGGGTTCATTATTTAAAAGAATTTTGCGATAAGTCCTTATGAAAAGCAAGTAAGGGATTTTTGGTATTGTCTCAGCTTAACCATCTTCCGACTGTGGGACTTGGAGCAAGTCATTTCAACCCACTGAAACACATGAGGGCTCTGCATTCTAGGTGAGACTCTTTTCTCGTCCTTTCCCAAAAGGCTGTAGGAAACCTTAGGTGAGTTAAAGTATGTGATAGCACCTTGTAAACTGTAAAGTGATTAGCAACTTCAGTTTCTAAAAGACATTTAATTTGCATTTAACACATTGTCTTAGAATGGGACTGCTTTCTATTTAGTTGAATCACTGTTTTCTAGGTTAAGAACAGTTTGAATTTTGACATAATCATATGATTTAACCTGATTATTTCAGCCTTCTCTGAACTTGAAATGGTATCACTGAAGTAAAACTTGGAGCAAAAAATTCAAGACCTAAACACTGCGAGCCAGTTTCCTCAACTTGAAAACACAGGGGAAATGGTGCCAGAACAAGTGACTCCATAGAATTTTGATACAATGGAATGGGCTAATGGATGGGAAGATATTTTCAAGTAAATACTACTATGCTATTGATAGATATGGAAGCAATATTAATTTTTTCTTCCTCTAGCTCTGAATTTAAACTGAACTTGGAGTTTACATGGGGGAGGCACATTTTGGCAAGAATTAAGTTGGCTTAGATAGAACCTCTTCCCATCCCCGACCACACATGCAGGATGATCCAGGGTGTGTTTCAGGGATTCAGTCACTCCATTCCCAAAAGAACTTTGTAGTAAATCTTTATGAAAAGCAAATAAAAAGTTGGAGGCTGTCCCAGCTTAACCATTTCCACAGTATGTGAAAACAGAGACAAAAATCTTCCAGTTACCTACCATGGACTGTACAATAATAAGATTCTAGTGATGACAGGACCCTTATCTAAATAAAACCTGTATGTTTATGCTTTGAGGTTTCCAGAAAGTAAGGAACACAAATAGTGATTATTCTTAATAGTGTTCTAGTAAACCCGTTCCAGACTGTTTGGTCCCTAGCAGGAATTGCCTGATGAAAAGGATGAACCTAGGATGGCTCTAACAGCCCAGCAAACTAATTGCTTTATAAGTGCTTTAACACAGTTTCGGGAGGCAATGGAAACAGATGAGCCATCAAAGAGAAAAGCAGGACTTTCTTTCTCAAGCTCTCTGCCCATAGGCTGCCTGGAGGCTCAGTGTCGCCATGAAATTACACTTCCATCTAAGGAGGAGAAGTAGTCAATTTCCAGAAACAAACTAAGTAACAAAATCCACCCAAACTTTGCTACATTTTTTTGTCTTAGTATCTCCAAGATAACAAGTGTGCCCCAAACAGCATGTCTGGTTCTTCTAATAGATTCTTCTTGATAATGATGAATTTCAACATTTAGTCTTTTGTCTCAAGTACCTGTGTGTCTGTGTATGAATCTGTTTGATGGGAAAAAAAAAGTCTTTCATCTAAAACTGCCAAATACCATGGACTGAAATGAAGGAAAAGATACCAATTCAAGCCAAAGCCCGAATTTTTCATGGAGAGAGGGAACAATAATTAACCACCTCAAAGTATTACGAAGAGGATAATCACAACAATCCGAACAATAAAAGAGCCCTTGATATTCTGCAGAGACTTCAAAATCCATTCCTTTTCTCCTTCACTCAGTCAACCAACGAATTGCCTCTTTTGTTCCAGACACGATCTTAAGTTCTGGGGTGCAGTGGTGGTAAACACTTTGAACTAGGTAAATGTTCCCTGGAAGCTTAAATTCTAGATAGAAGAGGTTAGAGAGTTGGAGGCAATACATGAATGAACACATAAGAAAATATCAGAATGACAACTGCAATGATGAAACTAAACAGGCTAGTATGAGTTGATCCTTTATCACAAGCCTGTGAGACAGCTTGAGTCACTGGGATTCCTCCTAGTACAAGGTTCGCAACATATCCTGACTTAGGCAAGATCAACTGGCCAGGAATCTCTGAATCAGGGATTGGCTCCTACTCCAAACCTCTGCTCTCTAGGTCATGCTGCCTTTTAGAGGTATCTTAATTTTAACACACGCACATGAGCAGACATGTGTATACTCTGAGGTCCACAGCCTTATGGGGTCAGCGTGACATTACCAGTGAAACTCAGGGCTGCAAGTTATACAAGAAAGAATTGAAGACTCTAGCATTAGATGTAGCCAAGTTTGAATTCTGGCTTCTCTAATTCCTGCCTGCGCGAACTTGGAACTCTCTGAACCTCAGTTTCCCTACCTGTTAATAATAAGCCATAGATCATAGGTTTTTGAAGGGGGTTGAAAAAAAAGATTTTATTCCTGCTGTTAAGTACCACCTAGAACAATATTGCAGGATTGGTTGACTAAGTGAAATCCTGTAGGGTAGAAAGCAGAAGGTTGTAATCTGCAAAGCGTATTTTCTATTACCCATGATCTGAAAGTCAATGAAATTTTCCTAAGAAACTAGGCAGGTATTAAAAGTCCAACGTTACCCCCTGATATGTTGGAATGTTAGTTGATAACTTCATTTGTGGGAAATTTGTAAACTCCCTCCTTCTTTTAACAACCTTAGGGTCAAATTATGACATAAAAATAATTCTGTCTTTAAGAATTGAAGATTATTATAATTGTCACCTGAAGCTACAATTGAAAAAAAAAAAGCCAAACGAAGACTGACACACTAAAATATCTATCAGTCATACAAAATATTTGTGAATAATAACAATCTTGTTTGGGGGAAATTTTATAGACCCCAAATCAGATTAAAGGTGAGGTTACCTACATCTAAAGAATAATAAACTAAATTCATCAAGCTTCCAGCAGAGTAGACAGCATGCTCCCAAGGAAACGTGAAGAAATGAAATTCACCTTTACGGCACAAATGTCTACACACTGAGTATTTTTTTCAACTTTCATGTGTCCATAATCTGCTGAGTTTCTAAGAGCAGTTTCTACATGGTTTAATGTTTTTAATGTTCTTTGTGGTGGACCAGTAATTTATTTTAATTTATATATTTTAGATTCATTAATTAAAGGATGCTAGTTATAGGACTCAATTTATAAAGTTGGTTTAAAGTTTTAAAAAGATAATTTAATTCACTTAGCATAGGACCCGGAATACAATATGCACTCAATAAATCTTAGATGTAATTATCATTATCATGCCCCCCCAGAAGTTTAGTTCATAAAATCATAAAATGAAATTGAAGTTAAAAGTTGCATGAGACTCGAATCAAATGGCAGAGTAGGAGGATACAGAACTCACCTCCCCCCATAAACACCTCAAAAATACATCTACACATGGAAAAATTCTCACTGAAAACTGCAAACTAGCAAAAAGATTCCCATATAAACACAGCTATAAGAAAGATACATGCAGAATTGGGTAGGAGGGGAATAGAAGGAATCAGGTCAGGACCTGTGCCTCTGGGCACAGGAGAAGAGAGATTACAGGGGTGGAGACCCTCTCTGGAGAGTGAGTGGTTTGAGTAACTTATTGGGTGCCCTAGCCCTGGGGTCCGACAGTGGGAAGATGAGCCCCCTTGGCTGCTGAAGGGCTGGTGAGACTGCAGGAGGGCTGTGGGAAGCTGGACGCTGCTCCTGAGGAGTGCATGAATGCTCACCAGCTTCCAAAGTAGGGCAGAAAGGGTCGATTGAAACCACTATGTGACTGGCTGACTGGTTTCCTGCAACTGCCCCGATGGACACCCCAGACTGAGCTGAGTGAATGCTCCAGCACTGTTGGCCTCACATCACAGCTCCATACTGGAATGTGAGTGGCCACAACTGAGGAAGAGTCTAGGCTGTGAGGTGATGTGGCAGCTAAAACCCTAAGTGGCAAATGAAAAGAGAGGTCTGAACCATTACTGGCAATTGCACAGGTGGCCCATCAGAGGCAGTCTGGATCTCTAATGGTGGCCAGGCCTGACCCTCACCAAATACCTACATCTGGGGCTGAGGGTGCTGGTGCTGGGAGGGAGAAGAGCACACACTCTTAAAGGGAACTGGGCCAGCTGGGACCCAAACTTCACGGCTTCTGTTCCAGACACTTGGGACCTGACACAACCCCAAGGGCAATGACGGCCACTGAATGGAGAGGAAGCCTCACCTCACACCTGGCTCTGGCCCTAGCACCTCCTTCTCCAGCCCTACCTCCTACCAAGGTGATAGCTGCCAGCACATCCTAAGGAAAAATGTGAATTGTGTTCCTTGCAAACCCAGCTCTCCCAACAAAGCCACTGGGCATAGACAGAGTGTATAGGGATGCTCCAATACAAGGACACCCCTCCAAGACCACCATAAGTAACTATTTCACCTAATTTCACAGAGCTAGAGAAAGATAAGCAAAATGAAAAGACAGAGGAATTTGTCTCAGTTTAAAGAGTAAGAGAAAAACACTGAAAAAAACCCAACTAATGAAGGAGAAATAAAGAACATCTCAGACAAGCAAAAACTAAAAGTTCATCAACACTAAAACCCTAAAAGAAATGCCAAAGGGTATTCTCTAAGTGGAAAATAAAAGGCTATAACAAGAAGTAAGCATCTATAAGAAGGGAACAATTACACAAGACAAAAATATTGTAAAGGCTTAGGATCATTCACTTAAATAAGATCGCACAAAGATTAAAAGATAAAAGAAAATTGTAAAATCAAGTATAAATGCAATAATCAGTAAAAGGATAAACATCAAGAGTTAAGTATGACATCAAAAACACATAGTATGGGGGAAGGAATTAAAAAATGTAGATGTCTTAGAATATGTTTGAACTTAAAGGACTACCAGTTTAAAACAAGTAGATACAGTTATAGGTCAACATTTATGAATGTCATGGTAACCACAAATCAAAAACCTACAATAAATGCACAAAATAAGGGAGAAAGGAACTCAAGTAAACCACTAAAGAAAGTCATTAAACTACAAGGGAAGAAACTAAAAAGAAAAGAACAGGAAGACCTACAAAAACAACTGGAAAACAAGTAATTAAATGGCAAAAAGTACATAACTATCAATAAGTAGTTTAAATGTCAATGGAATAAATGCTCCAATCACTAGAAGTCAAATTGAATTTGTAATGTAAAAATAAACTCTCAGCATACAAAAGCCCAGGAATAGATAGCTTCACAAGTGAATTTTACCAAGCATTCAGAGAAGAGTTAACACCTATCCTTCTCAAACTTTCCAAAACATTTAGAAAAAGGAACACTTCCAATATCATTCTATGAGGCCACCATCACCATGACAACAAAATCAGACAAAGACACCACAAAAAAAGAAAATTACAGGGCAATATCACTGGTGAACACAGATGCAAAAATCCTCAGCAAAATACTAGCAAACCAACTCCAGCAATAGAGTAAGAGGATCATACACCATGATCAAGTGGGATTTATCCGAGGGATGCAAAAGTTTTTCAATATCCATAAATCAAACAACGTGATACACCATATTAACAAATCAAAGAATAAAAATCATACAATCATCTCAATAGATGCAGAAAAAACTTTTGATAAGATTCAACACCAATTTATAATTAAAAAATCTCCAGAAACTGGGCATAGAAGGAACGTACCTCAACATAATAAAGGCCATATGTGACAAACCCACGGCCAACATCATACTCAATGATGAAAAGCTGAAAGCATTTCCTCTAAGATCAGGAACAGGACAAGGATGCCCACTATTGCTACTTTTACTTGGCATAGTTTTGGAAGTCCTAGCCACAGCCGTCAGAGAAGAAAAACAAGTAAAAGGAATCCAAACTGAAAAGGAAGAAGTAAAACTTTCACTGTTTGCAGATGACATGACACTATACATAGAAAATCCCAAAAATGCTGCCAGAAAACTACTAGATCTCATCAATGATTTCAGTAAAGTTGCAGGATACAAAATAAATATGCAGAAATCTGTTGCATTTCTATATACTAACAAACTGTCAGAAAGAGAAATGTAAGGAAACAATCCCATTTACCACTGCATCAAAAAGAATAAAATACCTAGGAATAAACCTAAGGAGGCAAAAGACCTGTACTCCAAACACTATAAGACACCGATGAAAGAAACTGAAGATGACACAAACAGATGGAAAGAGACACAGAGTTCTTGGATTGAAAGAATCAATATTGTTAAAATGACCATATTACCCAAGGCAATCTACAGATTCAGTACAATCCCTATCACATTACCAATGGAATTTTTCACAGAACTAGAGAAAACATTTTTTAAAAATTTGTATGGAAACACAAAAGACCCAGAATAGCCAAAACAATCTTGAGAAAGAAGAACAGAGCTGGAGGAATCACACTCCCTGACTTCAGACTATACTACAAAGTGACAGTAATCAAAACAGCATGGTACTGGCATAAAAACAGACACACAGATCAATGGAACAGGATAGAGTGCCCAAAAATAAACCCATTCACTTACAGTCAATTAATTTACAACAAAGGAGGCAAGAATATACAATGGATAAAGACAGTCTCTTCAATAAGTGGTGCTGGGGAAACTGTACAGCTACATGTAAAAAAAGGAGATTAGAGCCTCATTGTTTCTGTATTTCCTCACACCATAGACAAAAATAAACTCAAAATGGATTAAAGACCAAAATGTAAGGCCAGACACTATAAAACTCTTAGAGGAAAACATAGGCAGAACACTCTTTGACATAAATCATGGCAAGATCTTTTTTGATCTACCTCCTAGAGTAATGAAAATAAAAATAAACAAATGGGATCTAATTAAACTTAAAAGCTTTTGCACAGCAAAGGAAACCATAAACGAAACAAAAAGACAACCCTCAAAATGGGAGAAAATATTTGCAAATGAAGCAATTGACAAGGGATTAATTTCCAAAATATACAAACAGCTCATGCAGCTCAATATTTAAAAAAAAAAAAAAAAAAACCAATAAAAAAATGGGTGGAAGGGCCTTCCCTGGTGGTCCAGTGGAAAAGAATCTGCCTTCCAATGTAGGGGATGTGGGTTTGATCCCTGGTTGGGGAACTAAGATCCCACATGCCACGGGGCAACTGAGCCCACGTGCCACAACTACTGAGTTTGTGCACCTCAACTAGAAAGCCCACATGCCACAAACTACAGAGCCCACATACTCTGGAGTCTGCACGCCACAACTACAGAGCCCACACACTCTGGAGCCCGTGTGCCACAACTAGAGAGAAATCCATGCGCCACAGCTAGAGAGAAGCCCACACGTCGCAACGAAGGATCCCGCATGCTGCAAGTAAGACCCGACATAGCCAAAAAACATAAATAAAATAAATAAATAAATGGGCGGAATATATAAATAGACATTTGTCCAAAGAAGACATACAGAGGGCCAAAAAGCACATGAAAAGATGCTCAACATCACTAATTTTTAGAGAAATGCAAATCAAAACTACAGTGAGGTATCACCTCACACCAGTCAGAATGGCTGTCATCAAAAAATATACAAACAATAAATGCTGGAGGGGGTGTGGGGACCCTCCTACACTGTTGGTGGGAATGTAAGCTGGTACAGCCACTATGGAGAACAGTATGG
The DNA here is from genome assembly GCF_963924675.1 of Phocoena phocoena. Lineage (NCBI taxonomy): Eukaryota > Metazoa > Chordata > Mammalia > Artiodactyla > Phocoenidae > Phocoena > Phocoena phocoena. The sequence goes on from NC_089234.1 coordinate 23,182,510, forward strand.
AGGTTCCTTATAAAACTAAAAATAGAACTAGCATATGACCCAGCAAACCCACTCCTGGGCATATATCTGGAGAAAACCATAATTCAAAAAGATACATACACCCAATGTTCATTGCAGCACTATTTACTATAGCCAAGACGTGGAAGCAACATAAATGTCCATCGACAGAGGAATGGATAAAGAAGATGTGGTACATATATATAATGGAATATTACTCAGCCATACAAAAGGAACAAAATAATGCCATTTGCAGCAACATGGATGACCTAGAGATTTTCATACTGAGTGAAGTCAGACACAGAAAGACAAATATATGATATTGCTTATATGTGGAAGCTAAAAAATGGGTACAAATGAACTTATTTACAAAACCGAAATAGAGCTACAGATGTAGAAGACAAACTTATGGTTACCAGGGGTTAAGGGGTGGAGGGATAAGTTGCGAGACTGGGATTGACATACACACACTACTGTATATAAAATAGATAACTAATAAGAACCTACTGTATAGCACAGGGAACTCTACTCAATACTCTGTAATGGCCTATATGGGAAAAGAGTCTAAAAAAAGAGCAGACATATGTATATGTATAACTGATTCACTTTGCTGTATACCTGAAACTAATGCAACATTGTAAATCAACTGTACCTCAATAAAAATTTAAAAATAACGTGGTGCTGGGGAAACTGGACAGCTACATGTAAAACAATGAGATTAGAGCCTCATTGTTTCTCACACCATAGAAAAAATAAACTCAAAGTGGATTCAAGACATAAGTGTAAGACCAGAAATCACAGGCAGGGTACTCTCTGACATAAATCACAGCAAAATTATTTTTGGATCTGTCTCCTAAAGCAAAGGGATTAAAAAGCAAAAATAAACAAATGAGACCTAATTAAACTTAAAAACATTTGCACTGCAAAGGAAACCATCAACAAACCAAAAAGACAACCTACTAAATGGGAGAAAATATTTGCAAATGATATGACAAATAGCGGTTAACATCCAAAATTTATCAACAGCTCATACAACTCAATATCAAAAAAACAAACAACCCAATCCTAAAATGGGCAGATCTGAATAGACATTTTTTCCAAAGAAGATACACAGATGGTCAACTGGCTAACTTTTAGAGAAATGAAAATCAAAACCGCAATGTGATGTTACCTCTCACATGTCAAATAGTTATCATCAAAATGTCTACAAATAACAAATGTTGGAGAGAATGTCAAGAACAGGGAAACCTAGTACACTGTTGGTGCAACTGTAAACTGGCGCAGCCCTATTAAAAACAGTGCGGTGGTTCCACAGAAAAATAAAATTGGAACCACCATATGATCCAGTAATTCCACCGCTGGGTATATATCCAAAGAAAGCAAAAATATTAATCTGTAGAAATCACTGCACCCTAATGTTCATGGCAGCGTTATTTATTATAGCCAAGATATGGAAGAAACCTAAGTTCCCATCAACAGACGAATGGATAAAGAAGATGTGGTATATGTGATGGAATATTACTCAGCTGTAGAAAAGAATGAAATTCTGTTATGTGAAACAACATGGATGGACCTAGAAAGTATTATGCTTAGTGAAAGAAGTCAGACCAAGAAAGACAAATACTCTATGTTATCACTTAAATGTGTAATCTGAAAAATAAAATAAATTATATATAACAAAACAGAAACACACTCACAGACACAGAGAATACACTAGTGGTTACCAGTGGGGAGAAAGGGGGTGGGGCAAAATAGGGGTATGGGATTAAGAGATACAAACTACTATGTATAAAATAAGTAACAAAGATACATTGTATAGCACAGGGAAATATAGCCCATTATTTTGCAATAACTTTAAATGGAGTATAACTTATAAAAATATTGAATCACTGTGCTGTACACCTGAAACTAATAAAATATTGTAAATAAACTATACCTTAATTTTTTAAAAAGAACAAAAAAAGAGGATAATATAGATAAAAATAAATTTATCAAAAGAAATGTAACGTTACCCTAAAAATTACAACACGTTCCTGAGAGAAATGAAAAATCTAAATAAATAGAGATAATCTAATTAAAATAAATGAACGTTGCATGCAAAGTAATTCAGTTATACATATACATGTATCTATTCTTTTTCAAACTCTTTTCCCAATTAGGTTATTAGAGAATATTGTAACTTTGCTGTACACCTGAAACTAACACAACATTGTTAATCAACTATGTTCCAATATAAAATAAAAATTTTAAAGTTGCATGAAAGCAGAAATTAATTTGCTCATAGATTTTAGAACCTTCTTTGCCCAATGGCTGTGAAGTACTGAGAGGGAATCTGTTTCTATTTACAGTATTTTTTGGTATAACATTTACTTAAAAAACAAATCACTTTCCCAACCTCACTGACAAACACAGAATAAATATTTAAGAAATATTCATTTGGCAAAAGGGGCTCAATTATCAGCTTGTCTGGGGCTGTGTATTTTGGGCCCGCTTTGTTTATACAGGATGCATTGCTGCAACATTCAACATTTTGCCCATTTTAAGTGACGCTGCCTTTCCCAGTCCCCCTATTCCTAAATACATGGTATTGCTTCCACTTGTGCGTCTGGTGATTATCAGGATGCCTGTTATAGCAATTATTTCTGTATCTGTCTGGATTCCTGAGCTCAAGGAGTATCCACTAGAGAAATGGAGACAAACCTCATGCATGTCTGCAACCTCCATAGGATGTAGCACTGCTCTTTCCACACTGGAGGGCTAAATGAATATATGACACATGCACAGTTTTCTCTCCAGGGAGTGAACAGAGTGATGAGAAATTATGTGGAAACTTAAAGTGCTTTTCAGATACCCTTACCATGTCCTTTTATTGATTCAAAGGCATATGAATTATTTTTTCTTCATTGAGTCCACAGAGTCTGGAGACATTTCCTGTGTTTTACAGTAATATTTCTAACATACAAATACAAATGTAGGTTTCTGGATGGTGACACAGTAGCTGATTTGTGAAAAAACTTGAATTCAACAAGGCTTTTTTCCCTGAACTGTATTGAACAGGGACCTTGAACAGATTTCCCCTTTTCTGTGAGCATTAAGCCAAGAGAACATCTTCCATTAGTTTATTCTGCTGATTGCTTGTGTGTATTGCTAAGAAGCAGGCTGAGACGTTAGCTGAGTGTTTCTTCTAGCTGTGTTTCTTTTGTTCTGTTTTGCCTTTCTGTTTATTCTATTTAGCAATGTGATTCCTACTAACGATATTACTGGATGCAAATCAGCACTGATTGAAAACTCTTGCTGACACACGTTTGCCTATATACGCTCATTTGCTGTAAATTCCTTCCTCAGGTGGGAGAGAAGGGAGGAATGCATTCTTGGTTAATCCCAACCCTAGTATCTTCCCGATTTAACAGCAAGTTAATGACTGCTGTGGGAGCAGAACTGGGGTGAGGGGGAGTTCTATTTTCAGCAACTTCAAAATGCACAGCATAATGACCTGCTTTACCATGTCCCTAGGCCTTGAACCTGCCCATCTCCCAGAGCATGCAGGGCCATTCCATGCACCACCTTCCTCGAAAACTGCAAACAGAACGCAGGTTGGTTTTAGCAACCTATTAGCAGTTCTTAGGGCAAAGCCAGCTTTTCTTCTCAGCCTACACACTCTGTACCTCTAGAATCATTTTTAATCAATTACATTTTACCTTAAACTTTGAAATGTTGCCACTAAACCACCCTGTGGAGTCAGAATCTGAGGGGTTTACATCATGAATGTTAGCCAGAAATCGATGTCCTGTCCAGATACTGTCAACCCTATTAATACCTGCTAGCATCGTATAAATTGTAGTTAATGAGTTGTCTAATCCTTATACTTTTGCCACATATTCTACTCTAAATTGGTGCCCGGGCAGCATTTTCTCTTGTCACCAGAGGGACATCAGCGAGATAAAACTTCCCAATCCAGTAGGATACCCCCCCACACACACCCTCATTGTACACAGAGCTTGGCCACCACCATCTAAATCAGTTTGGATTAATAGTTTTTCGTTAAGAGTCAGTAAACAAGCTACTAGGTCCACGCGAGTTTCTTATGGCAAAAGCTCAGTGTTGCCATTCATCATTGCCACCAGAGAACCAGAAACTCCGTTTGTTCCCTCTGCTGCTGACAAATGTAATTTATACGCTTTAAACACCTGATTATTTTCTGTGACGCAGGATTAAATCTGAACACTTCTTGCTGGAGAGGTGAAAGGGATACTTTGTATCTTGGAAATCTGGAGCCTCCAAATTCTGTGTTTCAGATTCTCAGGTGGGAGGAGATAATGGTGATGAAATTGCAAGTTCAGGACAATATGAAAGGAGGGCAAAAAATATTACTATACAACCAGTAATGCCCACCACCCACCCCGCACCCCCCGCCCCGGGGGGAATCATTTACTGCCGGTTCTCATTCCAGATCCCCTTATACCTTTCCGGGGCATCCATCGCCTGGCTTCTGTGTTGCTTTGAGTCCTATTTCTAGTTCCTTTTCGGAGGAGGACTGCTTCACCTGCCAGCACAGAGAGCTAGAAGTGCCTGGAAGTTTGTTTTCTTATTCCCTCCCCCAAGCATTTCCTAGCCAGTGACTAATCAGTACAAGGGAATGAAAACCCCTCTCTCTTGCCTTGATGAACTCAGGATAAACTCAGGTGTAATTCACACCCCAGAGTTCCTGCATAAGATCCACCTGAGGCTGCTTTGCCTGAAGTCACTTCCTTGCTTGGCTTCTTCCCTTTCCTTGTCTTTGTTTCTCCACTCATTTACTGGTTTTCCCAGGGAGCACTTTAATGAATATCTTGACTATCAATCATAGTCTCAGAATCTGCTTCTGGGCCACCTGCACTAAAACATCTACCAATCAACCCCATTATGGGGAAAGTACCAGTGGGACATTGAAAAGGAATGTTGGAAACAACTATTACTGTCCAAGAAGACAATCAGCAATGATAATAAACACAATCTGCGCTTATCCTATTTAAAATCACAAATAGGGCTTCCCTGGTGGCGCAGTGGTTGAGAGTCCGCCTGCCGATGCAGGGAACACGGGTTCGTGCCCTGGTCTGGGAAGATCCCACATGCCGTGGAGCGGCTGGGCCCGTGAGCCATGGCCGCTAAGCTTGCGTGTCCGGAGGCTGTGCTCCGCAACGGGAGAGGCCACAACAGTGAGAGGCCCGCGTCCCGCAAAAAAAAAAAAAAAAAAATCACAAATAGGCCAATTCTCTCCCAGAAAAAGTCTACTTGGTAGGTGAAAGCTTCCTGGAGAACCACAGGTTCTTCCTGGAGAACCACAGGTGGTATCATGGTATCAAGTGGGTCTACACCACTTCATACCTGGGTTGTTGCCTAAGTGGGCTAGCTATCTCAACATTGCTCCAACAGTAATAGTCACCACCCGATTTCCTATAGCATCAAGTGCAAGCATGACTTCCTGGCCTTGAAGATTTCCTGATCTTTCCTTACATCCCACCCATATAATTTTGATTTCTACATGATTCAGTGTGCATCCTCTGTGCCCCAATCTGTTTTGACTCCTTATCATTCCCTGAATGTTTCAGTCTCACTACAGTCTCAGTACCTTTGTGCACATTCTTTGCCTATCTAGAATGCACTCCCTCCTACCAGCCATTAATCTATGATAATTTTGATCCTCAACTCTTATCTTGAATTCTTCTTCTAGCATATATACATCTCCTCCTTTCTTATTGGCAAAGCCTCCTTTGCCAGTCTCTTGTCTCCAAAGTTCTAAGCTCTGTGAAAGTATGAAATACTCATCTCATCTTCTTGTCTTGTATGAGGTGACTAGCATAGGATGTTGAGTACATTTCTCGACTAGCATAGGGATAACACTAGACAGTCATAAGTACTTAAAAGTACATGTATATCTATAATAGTTATTTATAAACATATATTAAATGCTATAAATACATTTATATTTGTATAAAATGATTATGGACATAGGATGGAACAAAAATTAGGCTTTTTTTCAGAATTGAAATCTAAAGATCATGAGAATTAAGTGACTTTGCCAAGGCACACAGCTAGCAGGAGATAAGCTAGGGCTATAGGTGGACCTGGGGTCTGAATCTGATTCCACTGAATTTTTTACCACTCCCCTTTGTCCTGAACCTGAAGCCTAAATTCTCTCCTCTCTCATTCGTAACGTTAGGATAAGCACTGTGCCCTGTTGATTGTCTACAAAGTGCACATGCGCCTGGGTTGGCTAACACACTGAGCTACCTACATTTAAGATGTTTAGTTTGTGCGTCTGTCATTCTTCTATAATATGAGGGGCACAGATTCATATGGGAGCCCTTAAATACTAATTCAAGGAAATAAGGGAAATGGGAGCAGGGAGGAGACAATACAGCGATGTCAGATTACAAAGCCCCGAGTTTTGGTATTTTCTGAAATTGAGCTAATCCGGAATCACAAGAAAACTGCAGTTAAGTGTTTCCAAATTAACTAACACCAGGAATCCATGCAACATGTTTGGGAGAAAAAACTCACATTATACAACTACTTACCAACAAACTTGACAGACAGGCACAGCAGTTTTATAATGTAAGGTTTTCCTCCCCAAAATATAGCATGGGTTTCTGGTGTTACTTAATTGGGAAACACTTTACTTCAGTTTTCTTTTGATTCCACATTAGTTCAATTTTAGAAAACCAAGTTAGGAATGATGGTAATTTAAGATGTCAGGCCACTGGGGAATTTAGTAGAGATCAAGAAATGGACTCAAACAACATCAAATACTTCTTTTATTTTCCCCACCTCTTAAACTGCAGGCAATGAAAGTCTAGCTAAATCTGAAAGGTATAGGCGAAACTTGCCATAAGCCTTAACAAAGAGGTTATATTTATCTACAAACAAATTGAGAGCAAGGAACTTCATAAAATTCATCATTCAAATACATTTTTCACTGTGTTTACATTGATAATACCCATTTCCAAGTTTTAAGGGTGCATTGCTGTACCATGAAAAGTTGTGATCCTGTTTGGGTTGGATAACTTCACCATGTCTTCAATTTTCTTGTTCGGAAAGTGGAGAAAATCATATATGATTATTTCCTTCTCTTGATTTTACTGAGAGAGGCCAGTCTTTTAAAAGATTCATTTTAAACAATAAAATATTGTCATAACTTAAAGATAATAAAAAAAATCAAGGAATTGTGGTATGCTCTGATAGTTTTGGATGACAGCTACTATTTAAATACTAATTTCCCCTACTAGATTTTCTCTACCTTTATATTGTTGTGGTGAAATATATTTCTCGTGTAGGAGATTGAAGTATACGCTTGCTTTTTATATGTGAGGAGAAGCAATTAAGGATTTTATATTATTTTACAAAGGCTGTATTTTGTCATTCTGAAAATACACAGAGATATGTTGTGAACTCATCACATCATTTTAAATGATGGCAACTATCTGTAACTTGTTTTGGGGAATCTGAACAATGTTTTAAAATGTGTAATGTGCTCTTTGGTGAAATGAATTGATGACTGCGGTTACTCTAGTGCTATGGTGATGATCACAGGGTAAGCTACTAATTGACACATTGCACCAGTTATGGAGGTCTAAAGATGTTCAAAATATATCAATCCCAGCTTTAAAATTCAAAGAGTCAATATTTCTTGAGCATCTGCTATATGCCAGTTTTTAGGATTCATCTCATTTGATCTCTGCAACTCTATGAAGTAACTGTGGTGACTATCTCTATTTTACATAGGAGGAAATGAGGCCCAAAAAAGTAAAGTTATTACTTGTCTAAAATGGCATTGCTTGCAAGGGACTGAGTGAGAATTCAAATTAGACAGGATGACACTACAGAGCTCTCATTCCTAACCATTGTATGACATAGCCTCTCATGAGCAGCCATATTTTACCGTCTGACAGAGTATAGGGGTCAGATGTTTTACCTATGGGATTATGTTATACAAAACATTTATCCAGGCACTCTTAAGTCTCCTTTAGGAGAGAGCAAACTCAAAATAGCAGGATTGGACAGAAAGGATCTGTTATCTAGAATGTTAGGAAGTGGGTATGACATATGGAGAAGGGAAGAATAAACAGCATACAAGTATCTCATGGCCAGTTCCTTACCTGGAATAAGGGAAGTCAGTTTGATGTGTACATGAGACAAACTTTCCAGAAAATAATGAACCAAAAGGCAGAAGATTTGCTGACAATTGGGTGAGTTCCTTACTCTTGCCTTAATAAGTTCAATAATGATATCTGAGGACTTTTCAAATGCTTAAGCATTCTCTTCTGGGCATGTCCTTTTCATTATCATTAAATGTAGGTATAGCAGAGATAGCTGTTTTTGAACTGGGCCGTGAAAGTTATTAACAAAGTCCACCAAAAAGGGTTACTTGTTTGTTTTATCATTTACTCTTTACTTAGAGCAGGAAAATTTTTGTCTAAGGTGAGTGTTTCGGGACTTCCCTGGTGGCATAGTGTTTAAGAATCCATCTGCCAATGCAGGGTACACGGAATCGAGCCCTGGTCCAGGAAGATCCCACATGCCGCGGAGCAGCTAAGCCTGTACGCCACAACGACTGAGCCCACATGCCTAGAGCCCACGCTCTGCAACAAGAGAAGCCACCGCAATGAGAAGCCCGCGCACCACGATCAAGAGTAGCTCCCGCTGCTGCAACTAGAGAAAGCCCGCGCAGCAACGAAGACCCAACGTAGCCAAAAAACAAAAAACATAAATAGTTAGATGAGGTCTGGATTTAAGTTGCATTGTATTTGGAATCACCTGAATAGTGTATGGATACTGCTACTTTGAAACATAGAAGAGGTACTTTGATAATTTAAGAACAAACATGCCTTGAGGTAAGGTGGGGAGAGAGCTAGACGACTTTTAGATGTTTAGAGATTGATGTGATTTTGTTTCACATATCAGTTCAGGGTGGCAGTGTAGACCCAGAGGGCTGCACAAAGGAAAGACCACTTTATTGAACATTTTTTTTGGCAGGCTGAATAATGCCCCCCACCAAATATGTCCACAACCTAATCCTTGGAACCTGTGGACATTACCCAACTGGGTAAAAGGAACTTTGCTGATGTGATTGAGTTAAGGATCTTGCGATGGGGAGATCATCCTTGATTATCCAGGTGAGTCCAGAGTAATCATCGCAGAACAGAAGGAGTCAGATTCAGAGGAGAAGGGTATGTAATGACGGAAGTAGAGATTAAAGTGATACATTTTGAGATGGAAGTAGGGGCCACAAGCCAAGGAATACTTCTAGCTGGTCACCAGATGCCAAAGAAGGCAAGAAAATGGATTCTCCCTTCAAACTCTAGAAGGAGCCAGTCCTGCTGACACCTTGATTTTAGCCCAGTGAAACTGATTTTGGATTTCTGACCTCCAGAACCATAAGGGTATAAATCTGTGTCATTTTTAATCCACTAAGTTTTGGTAATTTGTTACAGCAGCAATAGAAAATACATCCAATGTTCAAGGGGCTGCCCTGTCCTTACTCTTTGCCAGCCGCTTTGCCCCTCTGACCACCGTTTTACCAGCTCCTTAAATTCAGGCCTATTAAATCAGCCTCCCCTACTTCTGGCTCACAGTGATCTCCCCCAGGCTAAAACTTCCCAATTTCCTAGACCCTTGTTCCTCAAAACTTGCCCTTGGGTCAGCATTCCCTAAGAACTTGCTAGGAAAAGCACACGCTCAGGTCCTAACTCAGACCCGCTGAATCAAGTACTCTGGGGGTGGAGCCCAGCGTTAGCCGGTTCAACAACCCACACAGGTGATTCTGAAGCACGCCAAGGCACGAGCACAACCACTGACCGCTTCTCGAATTCCATCCACCTTCCCCTCAGTCTGTACCTTTCCCTGCCTATTTCCACAGCGCTATCACCTTATCTTCATTCTCCCTCCATCTTCTTCATCCCTCCCTCATTCTCTCTCTGTTACTTTGACTCAGCTGATTTGAGATTTCGTTAAATGAATCAGAAGTCAAATTGCTTTTTTATAACTGGACAGGACCACAGCCAGTCTTCTCTGCAGGATGCTTGGTGTGGAAAAGAAAGGCAGGCAGATGCCCATAATTTCTAGATTAAGTAATACTTCACTCCGGATGGTGGAGTTACCAACCCTCCCCCTCACCATGGCCTTATATAAGGTCTGGATTATGTGCTGTCTCAGACCTTGTCACCCACACTTGCACTCTTTTCCAGAAAGATCACACATTTTTCTTTGGCAAGGAACACTAAAGATTTCTGTCAAGGGGCCAGATTCCCATGTGCATGAACACATGGGTAGTGAGACGAGAGTACACATAACTAGCTCAGCTGTTTTGAGAACAGTTCAGTCAGTTACCCTGAGCATTGCCCAAGGCCCACTCCTGCTCTGTACGTTCGCCGACTTGAAGTTTAGCATCTCACCAGGCGACTGTGAGCTGCCCCCTGCTTCATTTCACCTTTCAATCTGACTTCATCTTCTCCCTATCTTCCCATATTTACTCAAAATAAATGATCTGCTGCTGGCCGCCTTTCTTGATTTGCAGCACCATTATAGCGTCATTATTTTTACATGTATTTTCTGTTACCTTAATGTCTTCCCTCACTCTTCAGCATTGAACACTATTTACTAGACCTTTATTTTGAGAGCCTTGTGTTTCCCAAACCTATAAGAAAGGTAGCCCAATACGCTTTCCTTTGGTGATGAATCCTTTCTGGCTTCAACTCTCCACTGTCTGTTGAGAAACCCTAAATGTATAAATAGATCTGTAGTGCTGCCAACTCTTCCCTGAAATTCACATCTTTTCAACCAGTTTCTGCTAAGCGTCCCTGAATGTAACCAGAAGGACTCTTACATGTATCTTCCCCTCTTCACATAACCTCCAGTTCCTGACCAAATGGATGAGTGGGGAAGAAAAGGTCATTAATGAAACTTGGAAGTTGTCTTCTCACTCACTCTCTTTTCTCTGAATCATCTCTCAGTCACCAAAACATAGGGCTTTTTGTCCTTCTCTATGTCTCTACTTCCATATTATTCCCTTAGCTTTGACCCCATCACCTCTTGCCTGAAATACTATGCACTTGACGCTAAGATGTCCTATCTGTAGATTCCAGCATCATCTTCTTAAAGTGAAACTGATCATTCTCCAACTTACATCTTTACGTTTTCTCATCACTTGCTGGCTTTTGGTGAGCACTGTTTTACTATATTTTTTTATAATCTAATCCCAACTTGGACGGTCTGAAATGTAACCTCTATATCCAGCAAACTAGACTGTTTTATTAGAATTCATGATTGTTCTCTCCCACTTCCATACCTTTGCTCTTCCCGATGTGAGAATTTCCTATATATTCCTCCTCTGCATCACCTAGAATAATCCACACTCTTCTCTCAAAGCCCCTTAAAACTCCTTATCTTTCATTCTGTAATTTTTAATCTTACCAGGTTGAAGCCATTTGTCCTTCCTTTAGTTTCCAGTACTCTCTGTACATCTATAGCTCTGGTCCTATTCTGCCTTGTATTATATGTACCTTAGTAAATACATTTCTTTAGGAAAGGGACCATGTCCTACCATCCTTTTACATCCCAGTACCTTGCAAATTTGTAAGACTTCAATAAATTTGGACTGAATTAATTAGAAACGACAGCGACTTTTAGGGTGTCTGCAAGGGTACAGTTTAGAACAGTAGTTAATGTGTACTTCCTTTTCAAAGGTCACGAACGTGTGGGAGTAACACATTACTTAATACAAGCAGCAACAAGAAGATCAGAATGACACATTAAAAACAGATTCCCAGAAGTAACTTAACTTATGTAGAGAAGAGAGTGAAATGTTATTCCAAAAGTGAGCTTGTGTCTTTTTCCTCCGCAAAGTGTTCTCTGTACATATTCTAGGTTAACTGTTAGATCAGCGCTCAAATTTATAGGTTCAAGTTTCAGATAATTTAACCAGACCTGCAGCATATCAAAGTTCCTGAAAGTACAACTATTAAAATATAATTGTGCTGACTTAGATTACTGTATTCTCAGTAGATGTGTCATTTATATTAATGTAAATAAAACAGATTATCATCATAATTCCTGGTAGGTGCTTAAGGATTTGAAAGCTCTAATTTAATCTCTTCCCCCCAAATTTTCATCACCATCAACATTTACACATTTATATAATAGCCATGGAGCTTATTGTTTTACAGGTATTAGCTTACTTAATTCTTAAAACAGTCCCACTTGGTAGATGAGGAAACTAACAGAAAGTTGAATATCACCCGAGGTAGCAAAGCTAATAAATTATAAAGGCAGGATTCAAAGAGATGTTTTTCTGTTTGCAGAGTCCATAATCTATAAAACCGTGCCTAATCTACTAGAATTCCCTTCCTTCTTTGATGGCCCCTTATAATTTGGGGACTCTTCAGATAGGTGGCATGTAAGCCTGTACATGTACAAGAAAGTTTAAAGCACAGTTAAAACTTTTATTGATTGATATGAAGAGTCAATCAAATAGACATGAATCTTCATGTTCCACCCATGTAATATGGAAATATAAACGGATTATCTTTCTCTTCACTCATTGTTAGAACAGTTGCAAATACCTAGTGCAGGGAACCATATACAGTACAATTCTCTCCGTTAGGTTTTGCTTTTGCTTCTGTTCTTCAAAAGGAGACCCAGGGGGCTCTCGAAATGTCTACACCTGCAGCTTGAAGAAAGTGCCTCAGCCTGGACGACTTCCTCTGAGAGATTATGCTCACCCATCTGTTTTCATAAAAGTTGAATGCCAGGTAGCAAACTCATAGATTGTTTTGTTTTAATTTAATCTGTTGTCAGAAATGAGACTTCTGTAATCTGGTGGCACGTGCGTAGTAACAAACACACAGTGTGTTCTACCCACACTTCCTGACAGAACCATTCATGACTGCACTGACTCTCACAGCAATAATTAGGACCCTTGCTAGGATGCAGTCACTGATTCCTGGAGCTTCACGTCTATTCTACAAGGAAGCCAGGGGGGAAATATTCTCTTCTTAAAGAGTGCAGTTCTCATTACTCAACGCAGGCCAATCACCAGCATTTCTGCCTGCTCCTGCTTTCTAAAATCTAGAGCCTGGGAGGATATGCCTTCCTAGCACCGCCTCGCTGACCCCCAGCCAACAACATGAAACACGTGACTTTTAATCCTTGCAATTAAAACTCTCCTGGTGAGTCTCAAGTCTTTGTCCAGTGCCAACAGCCTCTGGCATTATTTTAATAATCCTCATTGAGTAGAAAAGGAGACATTTTTTACTCAGTTCTCATTTTATGGTGTCCTAATTTTCAGGAAAGTTCCCTCAACACCCAAGTCTCATGCTGTTTTCCTTCCAGTCAGCCACAACACATAGCATAGTGTTGTGGGTAATCTATCTTCTTTGCTATTTTTTTTTTATCTGTGGATCAAGAAGAGTAGGATAGCTATAACTTCCAGGCCCCTCCAAATAAGAAAGGGTCCCTGACCCTTAGAGAACAGCTAAATAATCATCTTTCTATCTGAAAGAATTGTGTCTCCTTCCAAGCAACTCCCCTTAAGGAAAAGTGGAGGATGAAGTTGATGAGATCTTTGTATATGGCTGGGATGAAGCTATCACTTGAAAGCAAGGAGCCCTTGCAATTTTAATACTTAGTAACTATCCATTATCATTACTATTCATTTTAAGCTGGATCTAGGGATGGTATTGGCTCAAATATGAGACCAGGATTAACATATAGAGTTGACATGGTCCCGGTTGTAAAGGTTAGAGAAATATGTTTCAACTCTGGGGAGCTTTAAAATACGGTGCCAATACAAACACTATGGAGAACAGTATGGAGATTCCTTAAAAAACTAGAAATAGAACTACCTGGAGGGTTGGGAGGGAGGGAGACGCAAGAGGGAAGTGATATGGGAACATATGTATATATATAACTGATTCATTTTGTTGTAAAGCAGAAACTAACACACCATTGTAAAGCAATTATACTCCAATAAAGATGTTAAAAAAAAAAAAAGAACTACCATATGATCCAGCAATCCCACTACTGGGCATATACCTGGAGAAAACTATAATTCGAAAAGATACCTGCACCCCAGTGTTCATTGCAGTGCTATTTACAATAGCCAAGACATGGAAGCAACCTAAATGTCCATTGACAGACAAATGGATAAAGAAGATGGGGTACATGTATACAATGGAATATTATTTAGCCATAAAAAAAACACAAAATAATGCCCTTTGCAGCAACATGGATGGACCTAGAGATGACCATACTGAGTGAAGGAATTCAGGCAAAGACAAATATCATATGATATCACTCATACGTGGAATCTAACTTTAAAAATGATGTAAATGAACTTATTCACAAAACAGAAACAGACTCACAGATTTTGAAAACAAACATGGTTATCAAAGGGGAAATATGGGGGGGAGGGATAAATTAGGAGTTTGGGATTAACATATACACACTACTATAGATAAAACAGATAATCAGTAAGGACCTACTGTATAGCACAGGAAACTCTACTCGATATTCTGTAATAACATATGGGAAAAGAATCTGAAAAAGAATGAATATATGTATAACCGAACCACTTTGCTGTACACCTGAAACTAACAAAACATTGTAAATCAACTATACTCCAATATTTTTTTTTAAAGACAAACAAAACAAAAAAAACAGTGCCAAGACTAGGACACCCCCAGGACCAATATACCTAAACAGGAGGGTCAAGGAAACAAAGCAACTCATTGTTCTAACATGCAGCTCTTTGGTGCACATCAGGATGACCTGATGAGTTTGGTAAGACACAGATTGCTGAGTCCAACCCATAGAGTTTCTGATTCAGCAGGTGTGGGGTGGAACCCAATAATTTTTTCTAGCAAGTTCCAAGGTGATGCCCTTGCTCCTTGCCAGGGCCCACACTGTTCCAGTGATCCTCAAGTCTAGTTGCACATCGGAATCATCTGGGGGGAAAACATTTGAACAACACAGATAATTGGGTCTCATCCCAGATCAATTAAATCAAAATCCCCATGGCTGGTCCTGGGCATTCAGTGTCTATAAAAGTTCCTTGGGTGATTCTAGAGTGCACCAAAGTTTGAGAAACACTACCAAAAAGTCATATAACTTCAACTTACTGCTGCACTTGTTCTCACCTTGTTCCTTACATTTCCAGGAATAGACCAGGACACTTGCCTTAACTTTGGATCTTAGCTTGCCCAGGACCTGCCCTGATCAATTTCTCAACTCCTTAGATCTAGGCAAGAAATTTAGTGGAATATAAAACTCCACTTGACGTCATGACACGGTTTTCTTATGGTGTTCTGTGCAATGGCAGTGTAAAAAGATGGAAATCCGTCTTAGGAAAGACCTATTCCTACATCTTTCTCTTCCTCTTCTCTACTCTTGCCATTGGAGAGATTAACTTTATTTGAGCTCAGCGCTGGATCTGACAGAGGTCGGGCTTACTGCTGTGTGATATACAGAGGATGACACCCACCCTCCAACAGAATACATTCATACCCTGTCAGCAGCAAAGGGCATCAGCTAATTGCTCTATACTGAAGAGGCAGCTTGAGTCAGGATTTCGGATGAACTAATTAATTTCAGATGAATTAATTTCATTATTTCTGCTGAAAATAATGGCTTGTTGTGGCACTGACACTCAGCTGGAGATAGCATGCCACAACAGAGTAATTAACCATGCCCCAGCACTCACTGTGGTGTTTTCCCCTGTGTAGCTACTCACTGCTTCTCATCTCCCCACGCAGCGGGTCTGGGATGGAAATAGACAGTCAGCACTGGTGGTAGCTTGGGCAATGCTCCTTATATACTTTCAAATGAGATGAGAAATGCCCTGATCTTGGGTATGTGGATGGTCAACTAAATAAGCAAAATAAATCATGTAGTTCAAAGGATTTCAGAGATGTTGTTTTCTACAGGAGCTTAGAAGTCAGAGGTTCGAGAGGACTGCAGAGCTTCTGAGGAAAGGTGATTTTGGACACTGCCTAACTCCCTGACTGATTAGGAAAGATTTATCTAGGTTGAACTACACATGCCCTGAATTCATCTGGGGCACCTACAGGACTTGAATTTTTCTGGCTCTGGATCTGTTAGCCTCTGATGTCTTGACACAGGTTTCTTATTTATTTTACAAAGGAGCTGGAGAGTAGAAGGTGAAGCAAGCCTCACTGCAATGGTTTTCTCTTATTTTTCCCAGCCTATTTGGAATTTTGTCTAAACCAGGGTTTTGCAACCTCGTAACTCTTGATATTTGGGAGCTGTATAATCCTTTAATTTGGGGAGTTGCCCCATGCATTGTAGGACACTTAGAAATATCCCTGGTCTCTACTCATTAGATGCCAGTGACACACAATCCCTGCCCTCCTTCCAGTTTTGACAGCCAAAAATGTTCCTGGGATGGGAGGGGGTAGACAGTGGGAAATTGCCACTGCTGTGAATCACTGGTCTAAGACACATCACCTAGGCCTTTTGAACATCAAGGTTCAAAAATGTACCTGGCAGGGCATCTGGTATGTAAGTATTCGTGCTCTGTTGCTTCTTTATATTTCTACATATAAACTTCTCTAAACTTCTATATTTCATGGTTATCCTATTAAATGTATGTGCCTTATTTTATTAACTGTTCACATCTTACATACTCACACACAGATAATGGCCCTCAAACTTCATAATGTTTTCAAATGGTCCATTCTGTGTTTTAGTCAATTCACAGAGGCTTATGATAAGAGCGCAATTTTCTTCTAACTTCAAAAAAAAGGAGTTTTGGGCTTCATTATTACCATTTGCTGCTTCTCCAAGTGAGAGAGAGAGACCAGGTAATCGTGTTGAGGGGTAAGGTTTTTTATTTGTGCTTTTGTATGTTCAAATAAAGACCTAGGATTTAGTGTGAATGAATTATCTTCATTGGATATTTCTTGCTTAGATACAAAATTTTTTCTTGCACAGTTCTTTCACTTTCTAGCGCTTTATCTTACCTTATATTGTTTGGAAGAGAGTTGAATAATGGCAGGATTAGAGTGGGACTTATTACAGAGCTGGCCTTAATTTTGAAGAGACTGGGACTGATGGGCCAACGGCCAGCCTCAAGTCTGACTTACACGCCCCAGCTACCTGGGACCAGAGTGTTGATCAAGCTGTACAGACAGGCCGAAGCAGATTTTTCTCTCTCTTATTTCTTTTTGATCCAAGTTGGCTGTTCCAGGGTGTCATTTATAATTTGTCTTGTGACACCTTTCCTTAATCTCTCATCCTGAGTGGGAAATATCAGTCAACAAGCCACTAAAAATTACATAACTTTGAAAATTAATTTCAAACTTTAAAATCATCTGTTGAACTTTAATTTTAAAAGCTGCAGTTTTCTAAAAAGAGCCATGGCTGGGGTAAAATCTCTTCTATTCTAAGAGGTTTTTTTTTTTTAATAACCCAAGTGAAAATATTGCCAGCAGTCTCTGAGTTCTTCAGCAAATATAATTTCATTTCTCGGCATTAACTAAAAACTAGAAATGAAGAAAATACATATTTACCTTCTTCCTTTGGTATAATAGACCAGCAGTGTTTTCACTTGGAGAAATGTCAAACTGTTTTAATCCCTCATTGCATATTTTCATTCACAAACCTTTTACTTATTTGCTTGTTTTTCTTTCCTTTCTTTAGCTAGACTACCATAAGCTTTGAGTTTTGTGTTTACCTACTTAGCCACAAATCATTTTCTTTGTTTTCTTTTTTTCTCCTTAAGAACTTCACTGGTGCTTTTCACCATGTTTAGTTGGGAAAATGAACAAAGCTTTGGTAGACTGTGTCAGCCCCATGTCAAGCTTTAATTTATGGAGTGACTTTGAGACTTTAAACAAGGTAATTGGCAGAGTAGTGAACGCTGTGGGTAATGTTTTACATGAATAAAAAAGGGACAGTCTGTTAACAAATATTTACATCACGACTGCTGTGTTCAGAACCCTGTGTTCAGATGCCCAATGGACAGAGGAGCAGTGCGAAGAAAATAGAAGCGCTGAGAGGCTTACTCCACAGGTGGGGGAATGGAGACAAGAAAGCATGAAAAAATAATCTATAAAGTCCCATAACCAAAGTCAAAGTTACATAAGACAAGCTAGAACAAAATAAAATGGCAGGGTGAGTACCAGCTTTATTCTCATACACCCGTCTTCAGAACATGGCTTCATTATCTAATGGCCACATGAACTTGGAAAATTTACTTGTACTCCGAAAACATCATTTTCCCGTAAGTAAAATGGGCTTAATTGTTTATGTAGCAGGGTCAGGGATAATATCTGTAAAGCACCTTGCACGGTATCTGGCACATACATGTGAGCTGAGAACATGGTAACCAGTGTGGAGGTGGCCACAGCAGTTGTAATTACCGTCACTACTACTGAAGCCGATATTCCGAGGACCATGATTATTTTCATTACTACAGTTATGATTTTAACTGACTTATCTCTTCATTCATTGCCCATCCATCTGAAAGGAACTATAAAACTTCATTTTTGGCTAAGGGATATGCAAGTGCACACGGGAGTTTTCAGTTTCACCGAAGAACCGATCTGAAGATTTAATTTTACAGGGCTACATTTCAGAATTCTAGAAATCCTACTTAAGTAAGTAGTCTAGCTTTCTAAGTAGAGAGGAAAAGAGGAAAGCTGGCACAGAAAACCAAAGTGAGCTTGTTGCACATGCAGTGCTGGGGTATCGGTGACAGCACCTCACCTGGAGAATCATTCAGTCAATTGTTACAGAAGTCCCCGGTACCGCTGCTACCACCTTGCTGTTGGGCGAGGTGCAGACTCATGAGGACAATGTCTTCGGGGTAAAGGCTGGATATACAGACTCAATGAAGAGAGGAACTCAGTCAAATAGGAATAGCCAGTGTGGAAAGTTCCTGAGTGGGGCAAAGCTTGGCAGAACCAGAAATGAGAATTTATCAGTTGATCAGGGAATATGACCCACTGTTTAAACAGAATCCTTACTTTTCCAGTATCTAAAATAATTTTAACCATTTTTATGGATAATCCAATTCCAGTGTCATGGCACCTAAAAAAGTAGGTGAGTCTACACGGCTTTGTCTCAATCCACTGGTACCAGATGTGTTTTGGAATTTAGAATTTTTAAGGTTTTTGAATGGTGATTTAGTACTTTTTGTGTAGCTTATTCAACATCCCCAATGAGTTCTGTGGCAGGGGTGGAGTGGGGGAGGGATGATGAGTAAAAAGAGTTTCACATAAACACAGTTCAGATTTTACAAACAAACAAATTTCCTGAAAAATTACCAAGGGAAGAAAGAGAAGGGAGGGAGGGAATGAGAATTCAGTTTTCAGATTTGGGGGGCTTTCAAATTACAAGTTGTGACCTGTGGAATATTGTGTGGAATAATGAGAAACATTTAAATATTTAGAGAAATTTTATCCTAACTATGGAAAAAACTGGTGTGCCCAGTGATGAAATATACATCTCCAATAACCAGAAAACTTAGAGCAAATAAATAGAATGCTTCTCATCTTTGAAACTGGAGAATTTACTCCTTCAGAGCTTTTTATTTTTTTTCTGGATTATACTTCAACCATCCTTATTCTATCAACGTGTTATTTTTTTAAATTTAAGTTATGGAAACTTCAGTTTTAATTTATTTTTCAGAGACCTTGCAGTTTCTTAAAAAAACAATAGTCACCATTATTGAACCCTTAGAATGTACCATACCCTGCGTTAAGAACTTTATAGAAACTATCTTAAGTATCTCATAACCATCTTGTAAGGCAGGAATTGCAGTTTTGCCCATTCACTAATAATAAAACGGAGATTGGGAAAGGCTACAGTACCAAGATCGTAGAGCTGATGACAGGTAAAGAATTTTAAAATAAATATCCATCAACAACATATTTAACTGCTACTCTAGTGCCCTTGTGACTAATCTCTAATCTTTCTTAAATGAATAAGAAATAATTATTCTGTGTGAATTTCTTCTAAGGAAGGCCAGGTTCAACCTCTTCTCTATGTTGATTTTGTCTTGTTTTGCATTTATGACACAGCTTTTTCTAAACCCCATTCTCAAATCCTGAAGTTGCCTTTATCTCACAAGAATCAGAGGAACCTAAAGGTTCTAGAACACTGCCTCTTGTTATCCTAAAGAACCTAGTCACTGGATGACTCTCAAGCAGAAAGAGTTGGACAGAACATCTTAGTTGTTTTTGATGGGCTCAGCCTACTCGAATGCCTGCTTTTGCGATTGCAGCAACCAACACCAGATTACTCAAACAATATTGTACCCCTGAGCCATAGTGGAAAGGGTATTGTATTATGCCCTTTCCATCTTGGAGAGCTGAACATTTTGTCTTCATCAGAACAGACATATTTTTAAAATTGGTTATCCCTTTTGTGCCTGCCATTCTTCTGTCAACATCATTTTCCATGAAATCTCATAATTTACCATAATAATATCTGATACTCCATAGGCTCTGACCAAAGAAATCACAGTGAAAGACACAAGACATTGGGTACTATTTCTCTCAAAGGCAGAATACAAGCATAGAAGAGAATGCAGTTCTCATTATTCTAGATAAAGATGTACTTACAGTGCTAGAAAAGAATATTTGTTTTCTTTTTACTGGACTTTGTTGGCTTAAAATATCCATACGCAAGAAAGAACTCTTCCACCATAAGAAAAAAAAAAAAAAAGATTCCACTGAAATGAAGCTGAGACTGCCCCCTGGCCAGGTTCTCTCAACCAGGAAAAACCCGACAAAAATGATGGGAGAATGTACAGTACTACACAGGCTGGTTGATTCCCTTCATCAAGGGATTTAGGCTTGCTGTTACACAGTGGGAGCGAGAAAGAGTATGATAGATCTTAGAAGAACCCTGTAGACATTAATACTGGTTTATTCAGGGATAAATTTTAATGGAAGACTACATTAGCCAGTATCCCTGGCCTTCTACCACTCTGATGGTGTGAGCTTAGTAATTGCCGTTTTGCTTCAAACTTCCGTCACTGCATCCTGTTATTTGTAAATAAGAACCTTGACAGTATCCTTCCAGGTTTTTATAAAAAAAAAAAAAAAAAGTGATGTAATAACTAGGATAACTGAGGGTAGTTTAAAGAAATACTGTTGACAAAGGTATGAGCAGTATTAAGAGAAAACTACAAAGGACAGTGAAGTACTCTGCTGCTAGCAGGGAGTTTATACTCTTACTCTTCTGAGGAAGACAGAATAGGAAAAATCACCAGAACTCTGAAAGAGAGCTATAGCTATAGGAGATGGCTACATCAAGGAGCCTGGTCTTTGATGGAGGAATACAGACATGTAACTCATAGCCCACTATCTTACTGGTACCTTCCACTGGTTGAACTCAACTGAAAGCTGGAAGGCAAGTGAGCCTGTTGATGCCATCTGTAAAGATCAACATCTCAAGGCTTCCCTCCCCTGGTGGCACAGTGGTTGAGAGTCCGCCCGCCGATGCAGGGGACACGGGTTCGTGCCCCGGTCCGGGAAGATCCCACATGCCGCAGAGTGGCTGGGCCCGTGAGCCATGGCCGCTGAGCCTGTGCGTCCGGAGCCTGTGCTCCGCAACGGGAGAGGCCCCAACAGTGAGAGGCCCGCGTACCGCAAAACAAAAAAAAAGAAAAAAAAAAAAGATCAACATCTCAGGGCAGACAGAAGGGTGAAAAATGGTAGAGAATGGGTTTGGAGAAAAATAGCATAACCAGCACATTGACTGATAGAGAGTGGCAAAAGTCACTGCTTCGGTTTTAGCTTAATTTTAAAGGTTAATATAGTTTTCTTGATACATTTACAAGCAGAATCCTCTGGCAGCATAGACCTCATCAGTTAATTATGCAAATGGGCTTTTTTTTTTTTAATCATGTGTAGCTTATACCAGAGAATTCAGAGAGATTAGTGAGGTTATTACTTTATCCTTAATTTTGAAAAATATTTTTGCTGAATACAGAATTCTAGATTGACTGTTTCTATAGCAAGTTAAAGATGTCACTCTTCTCTTCTGGTCTGCATGGTTTCTGAGAAGTCAACTGTCATTCATATTGCTGTTCTCCTGAATGTAAGATATCTTTTTGTCTCCATGGTTGCTTTTAATATTTTCTGCTCTTTGGTTTCCAGTATATATAAAAATATATATTGAAATATATATATATATGTATTATATATTTCAATTTTAAAGTTATTTTTGAAAGAAACGCATATCCAGACCAAATTACTTTTTCATGACAGAAGTGGAATATGTAATTTATTTTGTAAGAATAAAATTTTTGCCAAGAGTTTTAGGATTAGGAGTTACTCCAATATTGCTTTTGAATAAATCATCCTCTTGAATCTAGAGTTTTAACAGATAAATAAAAAACATTTACTTGACTCCCTTTCTAATCTCTAAATTTTGTCATTGGTACATAGTTGACTATACTCTTAATTACTGTCACTGTATAATGTGTTTTAATATTTGGTGCTGGATATCATTACTCCACTTTTACTAATTTATATACATATACTGTATATTTCTTCACAAATTTATTTCTAGATAGTATACTTTTTGTTATTATAAATTATATATCTGTTATATAATAAGGTTAATTTGTGATCAGAAAACTGTGCAATGTTTAGATTAATTTTGGGTGAAACTAACTACATTATCATTCTGTTTTTAATATTTTTAATTGCCTCACTTGGTTTCCCATGTGTATAATTATATCATCTGAAGGAGATGACAGTTTTTAATCTTTTTTAGTTTTACTACCTCCCATTCTTTATAAGAATGCAACCTATGGAAAGGGAGAAAATATTTGCAAACCATATATCTGATAAAGGGTTAGTATCTAAAATATTCAAGGAATTCCTACAAGCCAATAGTAGAAAACAAATAACCCAATTTAAAAAAAGGGCAAAGTAACTGAATAGACATTTCTCTAAAGAAGATATACAAATGACCAACAGACATAGAAAAAGGTGCTCAATGTCTCTAATCATCAGGGAAATACAAATCAAAACCACAAGATATCACCTCATACATTTTAGGTTGGTTCCTATCAAAATAACAGAAGATAACAAATGTTGGTGAGGATTTGGAGAAAAGGGAAACTTTGTACATCATTGCTAAGAATGCATATCGGTGCACCCACTATGGAAAACAGTACGGATGTCCCTCAAAAAGATAAAAAAATAAAACTATCATATGATCTAGCAATCTTGCTTCTCAGCATATATCCAAAATAATTGGAATCAGGATCTCAAAAAGATTATACGCACCCCCGTGTTCATCGTAACATTATTCACAATGGCCAAGACGTGGAAGCAACTTACATGTCCATGGCTATTAATGGATAAACAAACTATTGCATATAAGTGCAATGGAATATTATTCACCCTTAAAAAAGAAGGAAATCCTGCTATTTGCAATAACATGGATAAATCTAGAAAACATTACGCTAATAAAATAGATAGAAGGACAAATACTCTATAATACCACTTTACTAGGAATTCAAAATAGTCAAACTCATAGAAGCAGAGAATGGAATGGTGGTTGCCCAGGCCTGGCTGGAGTGAAGGGGGCAAAGGGGTGTATTAGTCAACGAGTACAAAGTTCTGGTTATACAAGATGAATAAGTCCTACACTTACTGTAGAGCATATTGCCTACAATTAACAACGGTGTATCGTGTGGTAGAGTTAAAATTTTTCTAAGACATTAGATTTTATGTTAAATGCCTTTAATAAAATAATAATAACAATAAATACAAGGACAAGAGGAAACTTTGGGAGGTGATGGATAAGTTCATGGCATAGATTGTGGGGAAGGTTTCACAGGTGCACACTTATCTTCAAGTTTATCAAGTTGCATATATTAAATATATATAGCGTTTCCTATGTCAAAAATTTTTTAAAAACACTATACATAGTTATTTAAATGTCTGTCAGTGTGTTCTGAATTATTTTGATAACTTTGTATTTATTAATTCTATTCTTCTATTCATATGGAAAGTTGACCTTTGTTTCTATGTTTTATGTAATATCTTTGTGGAGTTTCATTGTCTTTATAATGCTGGGCTTCAGCAAAGAAATTAGGAAGTTCTTCCTTTTCTATGCTCTGGAACAGGGAATCAGGGAAATGTAACTAAAACCATGGTATATCATTTCACACATATCACAGAGTAACAATAATTAGCGTCTGTCAATTCTGAGGTTTGGGAAAGATGTGGAGCCTTGCACTCTGCTAATAGGAGCATAAGTTTGTAACACCGATTTGGAGAGCAATTTAGTAAGTTCTAGTAAATATTAAGATGTACATACACTACAAGCAACCAATTAAAGTCTTGGGAATATACCTTAGAGAAATGTTTACATTTGTTTGTAAAAAGACGTGTAAAGGCATGTTTTCAGCACTATTGTTATAAAGAAAAATACTGAATCAACTTAAATGTCTATCAATTTTTAAAAAGTGGATAAATCAACACTGCCATAGTTACATTTGAAATAAATAAGTTAAAGCTATGAGTATCAACATAGTTCAATATGTTGATATATTTAGCATACAAAAAAAATTTACAAAATGATATGCACAGTTTAATGTCATCTACATAAAAGATTTTAAATATGCCAAAAATCGTATATTTTTGGAATAGGAATGTATTTAATCTATAAGTACATGCATTAAGTTAGTAATAAATGTTGGAATTTAATGCCTTGTTGAATTTTTAACACCTTTCCAACTTTTATGGAAATGGCTTTCTTATTTTTTGGACTACAACTGTGAAATACATTAATTGATCTGATTTTGAAAGATCATTGTATTTTTGTTTTGAAATATATTTTAATGATCAAGTATTTTAATATGTTTCTAGACTTTATTTATTTGAATTTTTTGCAATGACTCACAAGAGGGATTAGTCCATTAGTGTTTTTTTAACATATTTATCAAGTTTTAGGAATAGCATTACACCGACTTTATCTTTTAAAAGAATACTGAAATATTCCTTATCGTCTATGTTTCAATGAGTTTAAATAACACTTATTTATCTACTCCTAAAGTTTCAGTAATATATACCTATAAAACCATTGACGCTTGTACTCTTTAAAAAGAGCACTTGAATAAATTTTCACTATTGCTTTCTTTGACTTTTCATTTTATTCTCTTCTTTGGGTAGATTTAGTAATTTATATTTGCTAAGAAATACATTTATTTTATATGGGTATCAAATCTATTTGTACAGACTTGAGCTGAGATGTTTTAGTTTACTAATATCCCTTGTATCAATAGTTATATCCCCATTCCCATTTCTCATTTATGTGTGTGCTTTTTCCCTATTTATCTTTAATTCAATGTATAATCTATTTTTATTTTAATTTTTCAAATAAGTGAATACATTTATTATTTTTACTATTTTTCTCTTTACTAACTTACTTTTGTTACATCCTTATTAAAGTATTTCTTCAACTTTCTATAGGCTTTTAGTGTTGGTCACTTTCTAACTTATTGATATTGATGCTTAATATATTTGTTTTTACTTTCTATTATTTAAATAAAAATTTTATATTTTTTCATTGCTTTAGCTATATCTCATAGGCTGGAATATAAACCTTTTTAAATTTTACTTTCTATAAATTCTGTGGTTTCAGTTTTTATTCTCTCCTTGTCCTTTTTGTTTTATAGTTTTCTTAATTTATTCATATACTGGTTTATTAATTTTGACTAAAGAATATCATCTGCACCATTTCCACTTTTTGGAATACATTCAGATATTCATTATCATTTATTATAAGATCAATGTTATTAGTATCCCAGGGCACTCAAAATGTAGTGTATTCTCTCTTTTCATAAAATATATCAGACTAAACTAGTTAGATTATTTTAGGCCATACTAATTTTTACTCTTTTAATGTATATGGCCTCTCATGGACATAGCTATAATTTGACATTATCTTTAATGCGTTGACTCTGCCCTCTAAGTAGTGTTTATTGCTAAAGGTCTTTTTTTAAAAAGCATAATACATATAAGAGGAAATAATGTGTTTTTCTTTTTAGAGCAGCTGAGATCTGTCAGTAAAAATACCATTTGTTTGTCACCTATGGAGAATTATGTTATCTCTAAAGAAAATAAAAGACCAATGGATTCAGTCATTTCTAGTATTAACTCTGGTGAGAGTGAGCAGAGTTGTTAAAAATAATAATAAGTAGCAGACACAGTTATACACATACATACAGTTATCATATCCCCTGGATCCGCTCCCATTTGTATAAAGCACTCTGTACAGGCTAGTCATTATTTACAAGACTGGTTTATGTACTATCAGAAGTCAGGAGAGGTAAGCTTTGAAAAGTTCCTTCGGTATCACGTATACAAATTGAATGAGATGCACATGTTTAGACTCACTGTATATTTCCTCTTCAAGATGTGCTCTTATGACCTGTGAAGGAGTTCAGATGTGACTGCACGTTCCAAGTATGCCTCGAGTGCCAACATACTTTAGAATAGAAGTGGGGAGAACAGGAAATTCAGTGTTAATATGGTTAGGGAGGAAAGACCTTGAACTCAGAGTTGGTAGAGGGTAGATATCTATTTCATCACCATCAATATCTGAGTGACTTTGCAAAAACTACACACTCTGTATCTCTTAGTTTTTCCGTCTGTATAGCAGATGTGATT
This sequence comes from Phocoena phocoena, assembly GCF_963924675.1. NCBI lineage: Eukaryota > Metazoa > Chordata > Mammalia > Artiodactyla > Phocoenidae > Phocoena > Phocoena phocoena. Next base: position 23,209,200 of record NC_089234.1, read on the forward strand.
GTCATTTCCCTACATACTTTGATGGATTGGTTCACAAACAGAATAAGATGAATTTTGGCAACTCTGAAGCCAAGAAGCCTCTCAATTCAAAATGCTGGTATTGATATTTCCTACTAAGCTCCTCCCTCAGAACAGACAAACGTGTCCTCCTCCCCACCCCGCCCTCAAATGCTTTGTATGTTAGCGTTTCTAGCAAAATAATCTTGTGTTTATTGTTTCCACTTGTTTAGAGAATGTCTTTTAGCATTTTGGTTACCAGATCAAAATCAGGGAGTTTATATTCCAAGTGTATCTTCATAGAACTACAAATGCATGCTAAGATAGCTAAAGTCATCTACTCAGCCATACCAGCACCTGACCTCCCATGGGTGGTTTAAAGTTTAAGGCATTTAAGGGTCAAAACCAAGGCAAGCTGCCTGTCTGTGCATGTATTTCAATTCACTTCAACAGAATTCACTTCTCATGTGAGAACTGTTTTTTAAAAATCATTGTGTTGGGTCCTGGGGATATACAAAGTAGAGTAAGACTACACCCTCCAAGAGTTTCCAGTCTATTGCAGTTAATCTTGCTACTTTTCTTCTCAGAGAGATGCCCTATAACATGAAGTAGTCCTCACATGGGAATCAAGAAGAAAACGGAAGTTTCCAGAGTAATATTCATTGTACCCAGCATCATTAGCCGTATTTTAAAATAAATAAAACCTTCTGAGACTTGGTGAGCCCACATGATAGGAGAATCCCAAGTACTTGCCTTAAAGAGATGGAAAGGTAGCAGCCTCTAACAAACCTTTTTCAAGGCAATGAATGGGATATAGGAAACATGTAGGCAACGAAAACTGGCATTAGGTGTGGAGGGAAGTCCCACTGGGAATGACACACTTGCTATTATGCATTCATCTTTTAACTTAGTAACTTAAAATATGGGGAAAGGAAAGCACTTTATTTCCTTTCCTATGTTTGTGATTCTTTGCTCTGTAAAATGCAAGAGAACCATATCCAGTGACTGAGGTTCTAGTTTACAGTGACCACCTATGTATCATACTGTTGTCATATATTAATTTTAGTATAAAAATCTCCTGCTGAGGATGTGTGGTTAGAACTGTGTCTGTCCAAGATTTACATTGGACCTTCGTGTCACAAACAAAACAAAAAATGGAATTTTGTACGCCAACAGCCCAGACGTCCCCCTTTTCAAGTTGTATCTTCTTATATGTTCTACAGCTGTAAGTCAAAAGTGGCAAAGTCTTAACTCCCTTTCCTTGGGATACCCAGGAAGCTACAGGGCCATTCTGAATGTTCCCGACAGAGTGTTCATTGGCACGAGAGTTTATAAATATCAAGATATTTTCAGCTACCATGTGTGAGCATGGATGATCTGGAAACATTTAGGTGGCCAAATGCACCATTACAACATCATTCTCAATATCTGTCAATTATGATTTGGCAAAATAAATCCCTTCCGATTCCAAGCAGCTTCAGAAAAGCTATTTATTGTGAACGATTACTTAGGGGCTCCAGAATATCTAAGCAGCTGCACTGCCCTCACATGCCTCAGCTGTTTACCAGTATCTGTGATGTGGGTGCTTCAGCTGGAATCTTAATACTTAGTCTCATTAAACCTGCTTTTTGTGTTGGGGGTCACTGTGTTCCTAAGACTGTTTTTTTTTTTTTTTTTTAACATGTGTTCGCACATACCCAAACCTTAGTGTTTAACGGAACACAGGTGACTCTGTTAACTATCTTACTCATTGAATGGAATACTCCATAAACAACCAACAGGAAAACAAATCATTCATACATTCTGATGCTTTTGTTCCCCCTAACCTCTCTCTCTCTCTGTCTCTCATTTCTGCTTATAGTTGCTGTTGAATGTTACCCTGTCAATTCTTCAAGTATTTGACTACAAAATATGCTTGGTAAATAATGTAGAGAGATTAACTAAATGGCACATAATTACCACAAATTTAGAGTCCCATAAAATAATATATTTTATCCGTGATTAGAAGGCTTACAGACTTTCCGAATCCATTTTAATATATTTGACAGTAAGCCATGGGAAGTTTTAAACAGCAGACAATGCTTATTCAGAATTCATAATAACTCAGCTTTAGATTACCATATTATTAAAGACTTCAGCGCATGAAGCAACTAATTTGTTTCCTTTTCCTAAATACATTCTCCATCCCAGCTCATTGTCACCACCCCCCACCACCAACAACGATGAAATTTTCTATGTTGAAAGCTGCATGAAATTGAAATTTAAGTTGATTGTTAAACTTTGCCACTCAAACAAGATTCAGTTCTGGCACAGACTCAAACAGGTCAATTAAGTAAAGCAATGAAGCGGTACAGGAAACTAAATTTTTTCCTTCATTTTTTTTTTCTTTTCCTTTAGTTAACTGGTGCAAGGGAAGGCTGGTTGCACCATCTCTGGTAAGGGAAAATGACCATATAGTAATTGTCTGAACAGCTTTAAGATGTCAGTTAAAAAAAAAAAACTTCATCTCCTCATAACAGGGCTGGGATCCACAAAATTGGCATGGCAACTGGAGAGCCCCATTAGGAACTTGCGCTAATTTTTTTTGGCTGGTCATCAAAGGACCCAGAACTGATGAACACATCACATCTCTAATCATTCTTTTTGGCCAAAACTGTGCGCTTGTGTTGAAGAAGCCAACACCTTCCCTAACCCACCATGACTATCTGCTGAGAACTTCCTTGGGCCATGGAACTGTGTTCATCCCCACATAGGGAAGGCCAGACTTGCTGGAGAGTTGACACTCTATGAGCAGCTCTCAGTAAGTAGGAGCTGGGGTATCAGGCTCCTTGCTAATTGGGTGAAGACTCTGGGTGTGTTTTATACCATCCTCCCGAGAGCCCCAGCAAGGGGAGCTGTAACTTGCTCACTAATGCATCCCGTCATTGGCTTCCTTCCCTTTCCTGACTCATTCCCCATTTCTCCTACCTAGGCTCCTTGAATCACTTACCAAATAAACTATTTGTAATCAACTACTTGTCTCAGGCCTCCCTTCTTATGGAACCCAAATCAAAAACAGAAGACTACGATATCTAAGGTGGATAAGAATACGGATTCTAGAGTCAACATACTTGGGTTCAAGTTTTTGTCTCCATCAGAGTAGCTGTGTGATTTGGGGTAATATATTTAATCTTCCCCCTTTTTAAATTAAGTTGTGGTTACCACATAGAATAATGCATGTAAAGCACACTTAGAATAGTATCTGACACATAGCAAATACCGAATAATTTTAGGTTCATATCTACTACTATTATTACTGTCATTGTTATGGCCAAACAATAGGCTAAAATTTTTAAAAATAATAAAAAATCCTGGTTTCCACCCTCAAGTTGCTCACAATTTAGAGAAAAGGTAGACAAACAAAAGAATAAAACCAATTATGACTTTATAGTAGTTGCATAAAAATTAGTTTCCTTTTGCAAATATATGGATGAATTTCTACTTGACATACACATGTGCCAATCTCAAGGGAAAGTTGAGTATAAATACAATTTGTGTTGTTACTCAAGTAATATACTATAGAATTCTTACAAAACTAACATGGAAAGAATCCCTGCTTTATATTAAATATAGTAAATATGGTGTCCTGATTAATTGACTTGCATATGTAGTGTGTCATATTCCCTTAAAATAAGGCTAACCTGTGTTGAAATACTTGTAAACCCCTGCTTGAGCCTCTAATCATGCCATGGTCCCCCATTAATCTCATAAGTGAAGATGCTCCAAGCAGCAAATTATATGGGGGCTGTCTGTTGGATTAATTGCTGAATTAATCCAATCATTCCATTCTATTAATCCAATCATTCTATTCTATCAGAACATTTTTATCATTTACTTCTGGAAATGCATACTTAAAGGCAGTTCTCAAAGGAGCCCTTCATATTGTCTCAAAGGATAGCATTGTTACAGAATGACAGGGAAGAAATGGACAGTGGAGCAAGATAGCCAATACCAACCCAGATGATGCAGTGTAGCAGACCACCCCCCTATTCTCTCATTTAGATAGAAACATACCTAATAGAAAAATCTTAATGAGGAGACTTTTTTACCCACTGGGACAGAACCCAATTGGCTTCCTACTGAACCTGTGCTGGGGTCTGGGATTGAGTCCAGTGTCAGATGCCGTGTGATATATTCAGTATATTGGGAGAAAATATAACTGTTTTAACTGTTCACTGGCTCACATCCAGAAATGAGTCTGACAATAGCAGGACCAGCTCTAATTAGAAGGGAAACTTTTGATCCTCCTCCATTCTATCCCCTTCACTTGTCCAGTCACCTCAAATAATGATAACATTAACAATAATTTTTAAAAGAAAAAGATACAGAAAACAAAGGTCTTATGATATTGTTTCTCAACACCTTGGAGCTGAGTTCCTGCAAGGCATCAAAAAGGACAGAATACTTGCCCTTTAAGAGATGACTTTTTTTTTTCTAAGCATGTTTAGAAAAACTTGACTGTAGCTGGCGTGAGCTCACAGGTGTGACTGGCTCTACAGATGATCAGTCCTTTTAGTCCCTTTGAAAACATATGCATTTGAAGCTTTTCTTCCCTTTGAACTTGGAGCGCTGATGAAAGAAATTTTGTTGTTGGTAACATGGAGACCTGCCGTGCTATAACTTGAAAGCTCACCTGCACTTTAAAGTTGAAACCTCAGCCCAGACCTTGGGAAAAATAAAATAAATTAAAAAGAGCAGTTCTGTTCTGCTTTGAGAAAAGTCTCTTTTCAAGAGTGAATAATTAGAGAAAATCACAGTTCTGCCTTGCTGCTTTTTTCCATTTCTGTGTTCTCCTTGGCAAGTCCTTGACATAATTGGAAACCATGGTCTATTCTTTCCTTCCAAGATTATGCAGTTCAGACTGTGGACACTCCCTAATGGCTGTGGCACATAAGCCTCTGTGTTTGGCATCTGTGCCATGTGGCTTTAGAAACTCTTGGTCAGGCAGTTCACTCTCAATGGGTGATATTCCCGTTATGCATCACAAGGTGACTTCATTAGGACTTAAGACAACTTACAAAATAATTTTCTGTCAAATTATGATAGCATTGATGTCCTGAGTTTCTCATTTTGAAAAAGAATTAACTCATCTTGGCATCAGCCCAGGTAGAACTACTTGGTATTCCCTGATGACACACTCTCTTCGTTTCTACTGTTCCCTCCATTAGAGTACTCATCTCAAATAGACTTATCCTTTTTCAATAATTTTATTGTCCTATCCTTCAACGTCCAAATCGGATAAGCTTTTTGATAAAGCCACGTTGATTTCCTCAGCTAATCTTTCCCTCCTCACTGAATCTTATAGCATGTTCTTTCTTCTCTCTTTTATGCTGAACCCTATTCACCTTGCCTATTTATAGAAGCTTTTTTTTTTTTTCCTGGAAATCTCTCCGTGACAGCATCTCCTGAGCTACTTATATTGGAATCTGGTAACCAATACATATTGTTGCATTCATTGATTAGAGTAATTACTACATGGGAAAGTTATTTTCCTTTTGTCATATTGTCAAGATTGGTTGTGCAAAAGCTCAAGGAAAAGCAGCTGATTATCAGGCATCACCAAGATCCATGAGATATTCATGATTCGTCATTCTAGAGCTTTTTTGTTGGTTGGTTGGTTGGTTGGTTTTGTTCTTATTTGTTTGTCTGCTTTCTTTTTGGGTGATTTAAAAGAGAATACTGTAATGTGTTTTTGGTGTCCAGCATCACATCCTCTTGGCCTATCTCTGATTTGAGTCATAGGGTTATGAACAAGTCTGTGCAGGTTGGTAGTGCTGCCCCTCAAGAAGCCATTGTGAATCTCTGGACGTTTCTGCCTCGTGGCTCTGGGATCCAGCTGATACCAAGTGAAGGTAGATCCCATAATTGCAGGACTATTAAAACCCTTGGGGGCAACTCTCAAATAATGGGGCACAAGAGCCAATAGATAAATTCCTGAGCCTCTCATTCTTTGTCAGGTAATTTTGGGAGGACCCTTTCAGAGGTTCCTCTGGCATTGAGCCTCTATTTCCTGCAGAAGCAAACTTGATAATGAAAAACTTACAGGTTTCTCTCACTCAATTATCTCACTCTTCTCTACTCCCTCATTCCTGCTTCGAAAGGTAACTATCCATAGGAAATGCTTGTACCCAATGCCTATCACAAGGAGAAACCAAACTAGGACTATAGAAATGAACCCAGGAAATGGAACCTTAGAATAAGATTCTGAAATTGGACCACGCTGGTGCCAGTACAAACTCCACTGCTGACAGTGGGGTCATGATAACATCTGATGCGTTGAAATATCACAATTATTAAGATTTGAACTTCTGGTAGATTGGGATATAATACAGATGTAAGGGCAAACACTGGTTTATGTAATAGCTCTAGCACTTGGACAGTTTGGATGCAAGAGCGATTTTAAGAACAGTGGAGCTGGTTGGCTTTTGCTAACTGCTTTCGGCACCTTAAAGAAAGAGAATGGCAGGATTCCATCAGACAACTATAGCATCGGACACGCTGAGAAAGCAAGAAGGCTTTCTGGCAACATTCACAAAGATTTCCATTTTCCGCAACTACAGGGCAGTTTATTTTTAAAATCATGACAAGTGATAAATGTAAGCCTGGCCTAAGTCCTTCCAACAGTGTCTCCAATGGGCATGTGGATTCAAGTGGACGTTTCCCTGGTTCATTATACTAGTCATCAACTTAATATGGGGTAAAAGGTGGATTTAAGTAAGGGATCCATAGACTTCACTTCCCAACAGAGTCAGGGACCTGGAAATATGCAACTCTAGGGAAGAGGCATAGAGATAGGTCCAAAGATGTAGCACAAAGCAGGCAGATTTTTGTGTCTTATTTTAATGGCCAACAGAGAACTTCAACTGTGAATGAGGCACTAAAGAATCTGGTAGATAGAATGGCTCATCCAGCGGATGTCAGCTTGTTTCCGTCCTCAGCCATTCCAAGGCTTGTACAATGGGGCTATGAAAGGAGCAGCCATGGTGGCAGGGATGGAGGCTCTACATGGGCTCTCTCTCATCAAAGCTGATCTAGCCACTGCTACTGATAAATGTCCAAGCAGCCAACATCAGTGACAAAAACTGAATGCTCAGTATGGAAATATCCCTCAATAAGACCAGACAGCCACTTGGTAGCAAGTTGACTCCACTGGAGTCATTCAACTCTGAAGAAGCAGTGATTCTTCCTTATTAAAAAAAACCCAACTACTTCAGATTCGGGTTTGGCATCTCATCCTACAGTATTCTACCAGCCCCATTATCCAAGGGCTTACAGAATTATTAAAATTAGCCTGACTTAGTGACATGAATCCTATAAAATTTTGCTTTGGACCAAGAGACTCATTTTGAAGCAAGTAAGATATAACAATGGACTCATGACCAGAGTATTAATTCTTCCTACCATGTACTTTATCATCTCAAAGCAGATGTCCTGACAGAATTTTAGTAAATTATTAAAGGCTCAGTTAAGGCAGCAGCTTGTGGATGACATGCTATGGGAGGAAGTTGTTCTCAAGAATCCTGTATATGCACTATAGTAATGGCAGAGTCAATAGCTGGAGTACATCAGACTGGAAAGCTAGAGATGGATATATGTTTGGCCCTTCTTCCATCATGCCCAGAAGCCAGTTACAGGATTTGTGGTTTCCGGCACCACAATTTTAAGCTTTTTTGGATTAAAATTGCTCTTATCCAGCAAAGAATATTTCCACTGAGAGACACAGTGAAAATTCCATTGGACCCAAAGTTAAAAATGCTGCCAGGTCACTTCGGGATCTACACACAGGAAGGCAAACAGGCCAAAAAAGATTGGGGTTATCAGCCCTGGGTATTGAGAAGCTGGGTTGCTATTACATCATGAGATGAGAAGGATTCTCTTTGGAACTATGGGAATTTACTAAGATGCATTTTGGAGTTTTCTGTCTGGTCTGTACAGTAAGTAGGAAATTAAAGCCAGCACGGTCTGACACGTGAAGGAAAATCAAAAGATTATCCCTTGGGATGAAGGATCGGATCACCACAACGAGTAAACAACCTAGGGGCTAAATTTCTCTTTGAAGGTGAGGAAAATCTTAGGATGGGTGGTGAGGGAGGTACAGAATGAATATCAGTTTCACTCTCAGAACCAATTGCAGGAGGAAAGTTTGTTGTACACTTCATTAAATTCCTTGCATTCCTTTTTTTGGTACTACTCTCAGAGGTCCTTGCCAAGTTCAGCTCTTATAGCCAACTGCAACAACTCAATAGTGTACCTTCATAACATGCCTTCACTGAATCTTCCACCTTCCCTGTCTCACTCGCCTCATTCTCACTGTTGCTTCTTGGAATGATTTCCCGAAGACACCACCCCAGATCAAGTCTTTATCTCAAGCTCTGCTCTTGGCAGAATCCAAACAAGACAAACATCTTTACATTTGATAAACACATACATTGTGAAATACAACACACATTACAGGATTTCAAAATAAAACTGTATTTCTGGACAATATATTGTGTGATGGCAGGTTGCTTCTGACCAAGTCAACCTCAACATTTCCCTCAGCTTGAACGAACTTTAGACAGGTTTCTCCCGCCTCTAAGGCCCCGGACCTCCCTTTTCTTTTTAGAGCACTTACTTTAGAAAACTTGTAATTACAAATTCTTTATCTGCTCCTCTGAGATGTAAATCTTCTTCCAGTCTCTTGCCAGCTTTATAACCCAGGAATGTCTTTCTCAAGGACCTGGGAGCTTTCTATCTGAAATATAATCACCGAGGAAAACAGCATCCCTACCTCCAAGTCTGTGGGAGGGTAGGGGTCTAACTGCCAGGGGTTTTGTTGTAAAACTACCTGCTGTCATGAAGATAGGAGAAAGTTGACTTTTCCTTTGGGCAAGGCCAATCAGCAAACACAGATGGCCTTAAAGTTCCCCCACTCCAGCTCTTAAAAACTCTCCAGCTGCTTGTTTCAGCAACGTTGAGTTCAGACTGCAGTCTGGTCTCTCTCTATCCTATAGTATTTAAAAATCTTCCATGCCAGTTTAACTTTGTCCGGTATGATTTTTGCTTTGAGCTCCAAGAAAATCCTAGGACGTAAATGTCCTCCCTTCTGTCATTAAGCTGTTTGGGGAAACTATAACACTCAAAGAAGCAAACAGATTTCCCTTGTGGGCAGGTACTGTCACGTATTTATTTCTCCTATAAGAGCCAGGACAAAATTAGTGGCACAATGTGTATTCACAGTATACTTACTAAATAGCAGTACATTAGGTCTGGCTACCACCATCTCTCCTGGATACCTGTCTGGACATCTCAGCTCTTCTAAGCCTCAGCTTTACCAGAACTAGTCACACATCTGGTACAATAGTTTGATGCTACCCTACCCCTTGCTCCTAAGGTAAAGCTCAAATTTAACATGATTTGCATGATTTTGCATGATCTGTCCCCATCTCGCCTTCCTAGCTTCTTCAGTAATCATTTTCTTCTAAAATATATGCTTCACTCAAGAAGAGAGTTGCACAAACGCACTGTCTTAGCACAGATTGCTCTTCCCAAGTTGAATACGTTTCTTTCCAATCTTCATTCGTCCTCATCTTTCAGGTCTCAGTAAAGCCATTATTTCCTTTGAGCAGTTTCTGAACCCCACATCTGAGTTAATTGCCCGCTATGTATCATTGTACTTCCCTGCATACCTCTTTGTCTTCCCATCACCTCCACCCTTTCCTTCAGACTGTGAGGACCACAGAGCCCAGCCTACAGTAGGCACAAAATAAACATCTGCCAAATGAATGATTAAAACCTTTGTCTTTTTATCATGGTCATATGTTACCTTGAGCTGATTAATATTTTATCCAATGGACAAGGCTTCAAAAATAATAGGGGGGAGAAAAAGAAGCTTTACTTTAGAAAATACAGCTCCATTCTGAAAGAAACTTAATGAGAATTTAAGGATATTTCCTGTTTTAGTTTATTGCTATGCCTTTCTAAAACTTACCACAACTATAGGCATCTACTTTCTGGTCTCTGATGTATATTCTTTCTCCTAATATAGGAACAGATGTTTCCCAAAGGACAAAGCACCCAATGAAGGTGAGGACCAGGACTCTCCTGTCCAACCTATTATATCCTTGGAAGCTATTAGTCCCACCTGCAAATAAAAATACCAAATGGGGCTTCTCTGGTGCACAGTGGTTGAGAGTCCGCCTGCCGATGCAGGGGACACGGGTTCATGCCCCGGTCTGGGAGGATCCCACATGCCGCGGAGTGGCTGGGCCCGTGAGCCATGGCCGCTGAGCCTGCGCATCTGGAGCCTGTGCTCTGCAACGGGAGAGGCCACAGCAGTAAGAGGCCTGGGTACCGCAAAAACTAAAAACAAAACAAAACAAAAAACCAAATGCTTTTGGTACAGGGAAAAATCTTCAGAGCACAGAAACTGAGCCTATCAGAGAATTGGCTCTCACACAATGACAGCCAAGGCTCTGAAAATCATAACACAAATCAGTTATGGTCAAGACTCATAAAAATGATGGCACTTTTTTTTTTTTTTTTTTTTTTTTTTGCGGTAAGTGGGTCTCTCACTGTTGTGGCCTCTCCCGTTGCGGAGCACAGGCTCTGGACACGCAGGCTCAGCGGCCATGGCTCACGGGCCTGATGGCACATTTTTAACCCGAATTTCTTCATGGTTCAACAACACCATGGGGTTTGCCTTATCATTCCCCATACACAGATGAGAAAACAGGCTCAGAAAAGTAGTGAGACATGACTCTAAGTCAACTAGCTGCTCTGGTAATGATCCCACATCTCTGCGGCCTTTGCCTCCTGGTTCCTTATCCTAAAATCTAGAGTTACAACTCACCTTGGCCCTCTTCCTCAATTTATAATCTACATGCCATGATCAGTTCACAAGCAAGCTACCAGTCCCAGACCTTAGGTTACCTGTGATCAGTATTTAATTTATACCCCCTAATGGCCCAGTTTGAGAGATAAAAACTCTCCTAACAGGTAGAGAGTTTTTACCATCTGCCACAAGAAGCAAACACAAGGCCCCTCTGAAAAGCTGAAAGCAGCCACAAATAGTGTCCTTCTACTTGGTGTCAGATCAAATATCCATACATAATTGCCACGAGTGTTGAGATCTTTCAAACGGCTAGAACCAAACTGCTGTCCACGAACTTGTTATTCACAATATCAATGGGTACTAAATAGAGAGAAAAGAAAACCCAGATGTGTGAGAGTTAGGCTACTCCACAGGTACGAGGCTCATTTTCTGATGTCATTATTTGGCATTTTATTTGATGACAAATGCTCATCTTGGTGTGAGGTGGAGGTTAAGGAACTGTTGTATGACTGTGAGTTACAAAGGCATTGTTCTTCCACAAATAAGTATATGTACATACACACATATACAGTCCCACAAATACCTGTTATACACATATTCCCTCACATATTAATATTATTATTATTTATCACTTACTGGGTTTCCAGTGTGTGTTGGGTACTCAGATAAATATTATATATGTGTTATCCAATCAAAGCCCTTACAACCCTAGTAGGTGTTAGCAAACCCCTCACTTTATAGAAGAGGAAACTGAGGCTCAAGATGTTTAGAAGTCTAGACCACATCAACATAACTAGTAAATACTAGAGAAGGGTTTAGAAATTGGACTCTCCTCAACACTCATGCTATGATATTACCCAGGATCTGCTATAAAAGAGAAGAAACAAATCCCGGCTATGATATTAGTGATTACAGATGAATGTGCTTTTCCAACCAAATATGAATGATTTTCCCTCCAATAAATAAATTTATTTTGGTAAAAATTTAGGGACTGTAGTTTTAGAGACAGGGACCCTCTCTAAATCCTTTTAATAGAACACTAGGCATACTGATGCCTCATATTGATGGTGGAGTTGTGATGACTGGAAGCATCAATCACTAGAGCTGGATCTGCAGTTGGAACTGTTTTCTAGATCTCAGTTCAGTGCTGATATGCGCAACACAAAACGGCACCTTTCTGTCAGAGAAATTTTCTGCAAACCTCAGCAGAGTGTGTGAAGTACTGGGTTAGGGGCTTTGGAGAATATACATAAGATTCAAATAAAGACCTTTTGGGAGCTCAGTGAAAATTGAAATGTCTACCTACATAACTGTTGCACAATATTGAAAGTAAAAATGCTAAAAAAAATAGAAGCTTAGATAAAAAGTAATGAACAGTTAGAGGAAAGTAGTGTTACCTTTGAAGTCATGTTTGTAGTGGATGAAACACTGGTTTTAGATCCACACAGATCTAGGAAGCCAACCCAGATCCTCAATCTAAATTTTATACAAAGTGAAATAAATTACTTAATTTCATTGTGCTACATTTCCTTACCTATAAATTGGAAATATCTATTAAAATCATATATATATTCATATACTATATAAGAATACTATACAATATCTATATTGTATATATATTTAAAACTAGCATAGTGCATGGCATCCTGTAAGAACTCTGTAAACAATGCTTTCTTTCTAATAACTGAATAAGGAGAGATAGCAGGTTAAGGATTCTGGAAAGATCAGGAGAATCTGTCGAAGCTGATAACGTTTGTTCCATGGGAAGAGAGCGGGGCCATGGATCTAGGCAGAGTGAGAATCATAAGCAGTACTAAAAGGTAAGAAAATGTGAGTTACTTGGGTGGGACATGTCTCTGTTACATTTGATTGGTACAAAGGGAAATCAATTTGGGAAGACAGTTCAGGACCAGATAAGGGAGGACCTGATGATAGTCTAAGGGAGTTTAGAAAACACTTGTGTGCATAACCTGAGATGTAATTGATGGAGGGGGGCATGTCATGGCATCACGTTCACGTATTTTCTTTAGGAAAACAAGTAGAAAAGCAGTGTCGAGGACTAATTAGAAGTCCTCGAAGAAGAGAAATAAATTGTAGGCCAGGAGATCAAAGAATCAGCCAGAGCAATATTCCAGGCAAACTACTGAATGACTACATTTGGGCAATGACTGTGTAGATGAAGTAATTAGGCCAGTATGAGATAGTGGCTGAGATCATTACAGAGGTAGGATCAAAGACTATACTAGCATTTCAACACTAAAATATTAGGAACATAGTGGTATTGATATAAATAATTGTGTTGGAATATACTGTACGGCTGAGAGAAATGATCAGTTTCTGAGTTTGAACTTTCAAGTTCCAGAGAAATATATAAACATAAATAAAAGCAAGACAGGAAGAAATACAATTCTTGGCCTGGAAGAGAGGCTGAAGTTGTATAAACATTTGACTCCCATTTACAGAGAGGTCATAATGGAAGTGGTGGGGATTAAGTGAGGAGATAATAGAAATAGATGTGTTTAAGGTCAAGTTTATAGAGCTTTAGATATAAAGTGCAGAAGAAGAGATTTGAAAATGAGAGTAATTTTAGAAGTAGGATGAAAAACAGAAGACAGAATATCATGGAAGCCAGTGTAAGGTAGTTTCAAGAGAGATTTTCAAAACTGGATAGGAAACAAAAATGATAAAGATAAGCTAAACAGTCATTGCATTTGCTTGGAGGCAACTTCACAGAAAGAGAATTTTATTAACTAATGATATGGAAACCAAATTACAGAATTTAAGAATAAGTGGGTGGAGGTAATAAAAGTAATTAGTATGGAACAGTAGTTTCCAACAAGAGGCATTTTTGCTCCCAAGGGACATTTGGCAATATCTGGTGGCATATTTGGTTGTCACAATGGGAGGCGGCCAAGGATGCTGCCAGTCATCTTACAGAGCATAGGAGAACCCTACACAACAAAGAATTAGGTGGCCCACAGGTCCATGGTGCTGAGTGTAAGAACCCTTGGTACAGAATGAAAGGAGAGACTTGTTGGGGGTTTGAGAAAACAAGATCAAAGGTCGGGGACTGTCTGTATTTTCTTCTATTGAATTTAATGACGTCACACTAGGCTCTTCCCTCGGGCCATTCCAACTCTGTCTTTTGGGCTGGGTCATCCTCCTCTGTTCAATCTCTAAATATGTTTGTCCTATATCATCACTTCTTTGTCAATACACTCCCTGTTCCTCTTTGGCTGATCTCATTCAGCCAAGTACCATTTGTATAACAATGAAGCTCAAATTTATAATTTCTATTTCTGACCCCTTCACTGAGCTCCAAACACCAGCTTACTGATTACTTGACACCTCCCGTTAGATATTTAGTACGCATCTCAGAATTATAGCCTGCATAGCAAAACATATATTTCATCACTCTCAAATGTGTCTGTCCTTCAGTCTTTCACATCTCAGTAAAATACATCAATATAGAGGGATACAAGATAGAATCCTGGGAACTATTCTTTCCTTCTATCTTTCATTTCCCCCATGGAATGCATTAGCAATTCTCATCAGTTCTACACCCAGCACACATCTTGAACCTCTCTACCTTTATTTCTAATATACCAGATCATACCACAATTATTTGTTTCATAGACTATTTCCATGATCTCATGGAAATTGGTTCTCTTTCCCCATTTTGCCTGATAACAACCCATTCATCTTCATAAATTAAGAATAATATCTAAGCAAGTTGCAGATGGATAGCATACAGTTGATATAATTTCTATAGAGATTTTAAACAGCAAAACTATAGTACATATTGTTAATGGATGCATATAAATGTGGTAAAAATATTTCTTGGGAAAAATAAATACAAAATTGAAGATAGTGTTGGCTTCTGTGAGGAGCAAAGGAGGGAAATGGCATTGGGAGAGATGCGCGGGAGGCTTCAACTATATCTGAAATACTTTTTTTTCCTTAATGTTTTGCCGTATTTTATTAAATCGTTGACAAAAGGTTCTGAAGCAATCTGTATGGTGGAAACATAGGTGTAATGTTATTCTCTGTACTTCCCTATAGTTTGAAGTATTTCATAATAATAAAAGAGAAAGAAATATCTCCTGTGGATAAAAAAGAATATTTGAAATTAAAATTCAATAATTTTGTTATCTTGACAAAACCCTCCATTGCCTTCTCACGGCTTTGCAGTCAAATCCAAATTCCTTACTACAGACTTCCAAGGTCTCCAGACCCTTTCCCTCGTTTTCCGTCCCTCTTCCTCTCCCATCTCTTTTCCTACCTCATTCCTAGGTCTTGACTCATGCTTAGGACTTTAATTTTGTTCACCAGAACATGCTAAGCTTAAGACCTCTGCACTCACTGATTTAACTCTCTACTCAGTTACAGGATGGTTGGGTGGCTGGGTCTTTAACGTCTTAGTTCAAGTGTCAACTCTTCAGATAGTATTTTTCCTGATAACCATATATGAAGGAACACTATACACACACACACACACACTCTCTCTCTCTCTCTCACTCTCTCTCTTATGATAGAACTTATATTCTTTATAATACTTATTATTACCCAGAATCACCTTATTCAGCTATATTTTTAAAATAAAATATATCTCTTTTCAACTGAAATTTAATCTCTAAAAAAACTGGGACTTTGCCTCTCTTAACCCTTGTGGTATCCCAGAGACCTAGGACAGAGTCTGACACATTTGTATTGAGGACTCTGTCATGATTTGTATATGTAATTTTAAAAACTGCCCAAAAAAAGGAAGATAAATTCTTTCTTTTAATTGAAGGGGAGGCTGGCAGGATATATTTTTAGCAGAAGTGAAGCAAAAAATATGCAGGTTATTTGAAGTCTATCTTGGGACTGTGTCCTGTTCTTCTGGGTCCCTTCTATCTACCATGATGCCTAACTTATAATGGGTACTTACTAAATATATACTTAAGGAACTAGGAAGTCAGTGGTGCGTTTTTTTGCAGAGGTCAGTGTTGAAGCAGCAGAGCTAAGGCCTCAAGAATAAGTGTCGTGGATGATTTGATAGACTTCCTGCAGTTGAGGTTGGATATCATGGATGTGCGATAAAGTCCCAGCACCAGGAGACTTAATGTGCAAAGATCATCAGTCCAAGGATGTTTTGCTATCTGCAAACAAAACCAGCATACTTCACATACGGGAATTCTTAATAAGGAGCCACAGCTTAAGAAAATTAAAAATTAACAAATTCACTTACACCATTAGCAGCCTATTGTTCCCTGAGCACCACTTAAAAAGCCTTCAAATGAAACAGAACCATCTTTCTCTCTGGAGTCAATCTCAGCCTGGCAATCATTTTCCCGCTGTAGAGCTGGAGGCCTCTGTGAGGTGTCCATGTGGCTCAGCAGCAAGCATGGCTCTCACATATGTCCACATGACAGTTGTCAGTAATTGGCAAGTGAGGAGGAAGCAGTGGCCCTAAAGAGTGAGTACCCACTTGTCAAAGACGTACCTGCCAGAAAAAATTGAGACCTGGCTGCAAAAACTGGAAAGAAGGAAGCATCTTTTGCCTCTTTCAGCATTTTCAGAAAGAGGAGAAGTATTATCAGTTGACAAAGTTACCCAGGTATCATCAATTCTTTGGACATCAAAGAACATTCAACTGAGCAGGCTCTTGAAACTTTAGCTTTGTTATCTTTCTGCATTCCCTACCCAGGGACTTTAACACACACACTTGTATACATACACACAGAAGCTGGGTGACCTCTATGTGTCTGACATTGTCCTCCATGATTTGGGTAATACAGAGGAAATAAAAGATACTTTCTGTTCTCTATTCTCTAGTTATGATCTCACTATATATAAAAAATATATATGTATATATAATATATATATATAATATGTATTTATATTATATATACACATATATTTCAAGGAAAGTGTTGGAAATCAATATAGCAAGGCACAGCACTCTGGAAATCCAGGGTGGGGAATTTTTAAGAAAGTTAGCTATAATGTGGGGCAAAATGGTGCAGAACTGACAGCCTTTGGGATTGATCCGTAACTAGAGGTTAAAGCCAAATAGTGATGTACAAATCCAGCATAGTCCTCGGACAGGTATCCAGGCCCAGAGAAGTGTGATGCAGAGAATGTGGTGGAGTGAGAAGGTATATGATGAAGACTATAGAAGTGTCAGAGACAGGTTACTCCTGACTCTGTCAGAAGGCACCCTAAGGAAGAATACAGCAGAGCCCAGAACTGGATATTACAGCCTGTAGGGAAAAGGCAGGTGAAACATGGTAGAGTTGGCCCATACCACCTCTCAACACGTCTTCTCCTTCATGGAAAATATGTCTGGGATGAAGAAAGGAAAGGAAGAGCTCTGCCATAATGGGAACAGGATGCTATCCACAGAGGCATGACAAGACGGCATCCTAGATGGACCTGACTAGTCCACACCCTGTTCTGTAGGAAAGTGGACACTCCTAAAATGGTGGGATATTATGTAACTAGCTGTGAGAGGCACAGTCAAAGAAATTAATTTAGACAACAAGTAAGAGAACGAAGACCCCTATGTCAGTCCTGAGCACTGAGACTGTCTTCTAATCAGTGCTTTGCTGGCTATTAGAAAGAGCTGCCCCCACTTCTCTGGAAGAATTATTTTTGATTATGTCCCTTAACAAATGTTCCTAGCCTAGGATATATAGCACTTCCAAAACAGTAGCTGATGTAGAGTCATTTATTCAATAGATTTGTGTTTAACACGCACATTGTGCCATGAGTTGGGGATGCAGCAGAGAACTGGAGGATAATGAGCTTCCCACATGGGATTTTAGTGAGAAAGTACAGCAAGTGAACAGGTAGTTACAGTGTGAAATGATACTCAGGTGTGGACAGAAAGGATCTCACACCCAGACACCAGGGGAGGCTTTCTAGGGAAAGTGCTGTCTGTACTGATTTCTGAAATTGAATTGGAGTTAGCTGGATGTAGAGAAAATAGGGGAAACAGTGTTCTGTGCACAAGAAAGAGAACGTACAAAGCCTTAGAGACGAAATAGAGGCGTGAAATACTTGAGAGATGAAAAGAAGTTTAGTATGACTGGGTTATAGCATGCAAGGAGGCTATAGGAGAGGAGAACGGAGAGCGATGAGATGGGAGAAGTAAGAGGTTATAGATCACGCAGAGCCCTGGAAGCCCCTCTCCAAGGAGCTTGATCACAAGTTCCTTTTCCTCCTCAGAGTTCCTTCAATATTTGCTAATGGTGCCAAGGTACTGTCACTTGATTCACTCACCAGTATTGTTATCTCTCTCTGTGTGTGTGTGTGTGTGTGTGTGTGTGTGTGTGTGTGTGTGTGTGTTACAGGTCCCCAGCTAGTATGTAAGTACCTAGAGGGAAACAATCAGTATTTATACTTCTCTGGATGCTTCCAAGAGTACATAGCCCAAGTAGGCCTTTGATCAGTATTTCTAATTGATTGGTTAATCCAATGAATGTTTCATGACATTGAACTCATGACTATGAGCCAGATGGAGCAAGTCTCCAAGCAGATTATACCAGCAAAGCTTGCGGGGGTTGGGGGAGTCAGGGAGTGTTCACAAGAAAAGACAAAATGATAAACAAGAGCAGTTAACGTTTAAGGTGGCCAGAGAATATGACAGCATGTATAATTAAATGTGAACAAACACAGTCACTAATATTTTTAGTCCTCACTATATGGTACTCAGTGGTCTAAGTTCTTTACATGTATTTAATTTACTTCTCAAAATAACTCAGTGGTTTTTAGCTCCCATTTTCCAGATAAGGAAACCAAGGCAGAGATGAGGTAAATAGCTCACCCACAGTTACATATAATAAGTGCCAAAGCTGGGACCCAAAAGCAGGCATTCTAGCTCTTCTGTCCATACTTCATCTCTGGGCAACATCAGATCCCAGTACATACACACACACACACCCCACAACAGTTGTGCACAAAAACATTAATCATGTCTATCTCTTGGAAATAAAATTTTACAAGTTATTTTTTCGTTTTAGTTATCTGTATCTGCTACGTTTTTTAAACTGTCTGCGCATCACAGATAGAGTAGTGAACAATATGAAGGCTAGAGAGCTCCAGAACATTGAATCAAAAAGGCATCTTAGGGGCTTCCCTGGTGGCACAGTGGTTGGGGGTCCACCTGGCGATGCGGGGTACACGGGTCCGTGCCCCGGTCCGGGAGGATCCCACATGCCACGGAGCAGCTGGGCCCGTGAGCCGTGGCCACTGGGCCTGCGCGTCCGGAGCCTGTACTCCACAACGGGAGAGGCCACAACGGTGAGAGGCCCGCACACCGCAGAAAAAAAAAAAAAAAAGGCATCTTAGAAATCTTAAAATCTAAGACTAAAGATGAAACAACTAAGACCAAATGAGGTGAGATGACCCACCTCATTAATTTATCCATTAACCTCATTAATTAACCTCATTAATTTATCCATCCAGTGCCTTCTCTCCGCCAGACTGTTCAGGCACTGAGAAAGTACGGTAAACAAGAACAATCAAAACAACGAAAACCACATCCCTCCTCTCCTGGAGCTCTCATCCTAATGGAGGAGACTGACAGTAACAACTAAAACAAAACATAGTGGCAGGTAGAGATGAATCACTGAAAGGAAAGCATGATAGGGGATGAAGGGTGTCAAGGGTGGCCTCTTTAGGCAGGGTGGTGAGAGAGGTCTCTCTGAGGAAGCTATTGCCCAAGACAAGCCTTCAGAAGAGCCCAGGAAAGGACAACCCAGGTGGAGTCACCAATATGGGGAACTTCCTGGCTGAGACATGCCCATGGGTAAGCAAGGGGCCAGTATGGCTGGGGGCCAGTATGGCTGGAGCCCAGTGAACAAGGGAAAGAGTGCTAGACAATGCAGTGACAGTTATCCAGGACCATGTCTTGTAGAACACGGTAAGATCTTTGAAAAGCGTTCTAGGTGGGTTGGGAAGCCATCAGACAGTTTGAAACAGGAGAGATCTGGTTTGACTTTTATTTTAAAAAGAGTGTGTGTAAAGATGATGGTAAAATGGACATGGGTAGAATAATGGTAGAAATGGTTAGATTTGCTGAAAGAATGGATGAAAAGTATTAAAGGAAAAGAAGTAAAGAGTAACACTGAGGTTTTGAATATTTGAGACAGAATAGAAAATCTATTCTAGAGACCGCAACTCTCTGCCTAGGGCCTTTTCTATTACTCCACAACGGTAGGTAGAGGCCATAAAGGGATTCTTATCATTTAATCTAAGAGGAAAATAGTGAAGTGAAATTTTATGGTTAATAATTACTCCTTTGTTTTAAATTAAAAAGCAAGAAAAAAGCATTAGAGAGATTTCCTATTTTCCTTCTTTTTCTCCTCTCTTAAAATTCAGGGTAAAGGTAATTATAACCAAAAAGCTTTAGAGAGGCAATAACAATTTCATATATAAACTGAGCATTGAAATGTATGTTTTTGGCTAAGTGGCGGCAGCCATTTTAAATCCCTTCATTCCTGGGGTAAGAATGACAATATTTTGCTTGTTTAAACTCATGGCTTGGTAAACTCAGGTTTTAGAGGAAGCATAATGCATCAGCTGGAGCCTGGGTGTGAACAGACGCATCCAGGCAGTGGCTGTGCTCAGATTCCTGAAATAGCTTTTGGACAGCGTGTTCACCTTGTCTTCATCTCACACTGTCTTTCTTCCCTGTCCTCTGAGATTCTGCAAGCACAGAAACTGATCTTACCTGGGCATTTCAGAACAGATGTGAGGAGGAATTGTTGTTTACAGTGAGACCCTGCTCCAGGGCCCAGGGTTGGAACAAAGCCCCCAGTTTCCCTCCCTGACCCAGAGGTTCCACTTCTATTCACCTAGCATGGGACTACTATCGGAAACACATCAGTAAGCCAAATGCATGCAATCTAAGCCCACAATCATTTCACGTGTTAAAATGTAAATCCTGCAATAATCTTTTTTTTTTTTTTTTTTTGCGGTACGCGGGCCTCTCACTGTTGCGGCTTCTCCCGTTGCGGAGCACAGGCTCCGGATGCGCAGGCTCAGCGGCCATGGCTCATGGGCCCAGCCACTCCGCGGCATGTGGGATCTTCCCGGACCGGGGCACGAACCCGTGTCCCCTGCATCAGCAGGCGGACTCTCAACCACTGCGCCACCAGGGAAGCCCTGCAATAATCTTCTGAATCTTCATTTCTTATGGGTCCAAGAGTAATGATGATTTTTCTCCCAGTTCTTTCTAATGTCACTTTTATTAGTGCCATTACTGAGCTAATAGCTGGTGGAAAAGAAAGGAAACATTTTATTTCTCACCTTTCACTCACTCTTCTTGATAGTGAACATGGGGCTCAATTAAAATAACATCGTTGTAGAGGGTGTGTTGTAGAGGACAATGGGGTCTTTAAGACCCCCCTCAAGTGAACAAGCAAGTCTGGGCCTTGACTTTGTCCTTCATCAGAAAAACCTCTTTTGCATTTTTCCATGTCACACTTCTGGTTACCCCTGAGACTGGGCCAATTTTCTTAGAGGAATAGGGTGCAGTTTCTAAATATCAATCATCAAGTCACTGTTTTTACCATGTTCTGTTTAATCCAGTGAGTTCTAACCTTTGAGGCGGGGTGGGGGTGAGGGAGACAGAAGGAAGTACACTGTCAAAGATTAGATTATTGGTGATAGGTTTTGAGAGATTATTAAAAAATAAAGCAAAATTGTAATTATCACAAGTCACTATTCTATCCACATGAAACCCTCCACACCACCATGTGACTGTCAAGTCCGACTTTCTAGTTCCTCAGGCAAACTTCACACATTCGTGGGGCTGAAGTGATCTACTCTATTCTTCAGAAAGGCTGCACTAGGCCAGCTGTTCTGAAGAAATGGGAGTGCCAATGGGCTTGGGGCCAGGAAGCCACACGGATGGACCTAGAGATTATCGTACTAAGTGAAATAAGGCAGACAGAGAAAGACAAATACCATATGATATCACTTATATGTCTTCAGGACAGCACTGGGATGTTGCACTCATGATGAACTTACTTGGGGCAGTCCCATGCTATGGATTCCACTATTTTTTGGATGTGGAATCCAAAAAATAGTACAAATGAACTTATTTATAAAAGAGAAACAGACTCACAAACATAGGAAACAAACTTACGGTTACCAAAGGGGAAGAATGGAGGGAGAGATAAATTGGAAGTATGGGATTAACAGATGCACACTACCACATGTAAAATAGATAAACAACAAGGATTTACTCTATAGCATAGGGAACTATATTTGATACCTTATAATAAACTACAATGGAAAAGAATAGGAAAAAAGAATATAGATATATGCATGTATATGTATAGCCGAATCACTTTTCTGTAGACCTGAAACTAACAAAATATTGTAAATCAACTATACATCAATAAGAAGAAAGAAGGAAGATTTTGGGATAATTTGGAAGTACCTGGCTCTGCCCAAAAGGGTGGGCAAGATTAGAGGGCTGCAGTGGGAGTTTATAGACCTCCAGAGAATTCATATGACTTTTAAGCAGAAACAGAATGGCTAGAAGTTAAATATTTCCTAGAAGTGGTTGAGTTGAAGTGTAGTTCTCGAAGAAAGCACAAAGAAAGTCCATGAGCTTAAAAATGAGATGACTTTGATTAACTCTTGGTTCTACCACTTACTAGCATTGTTACCTCGGGTAAGTTAGCTAACTTCTCTTGAGTTTCGGAATCCTAACCAGTAAAAGAAGTACTTAAATCACAGGGTTGTTGTGAAGCTTAAAATAAAGTGTTTGTGCAAGATTACTTAACAGCAAGTCCAGCACATAGTAAGCATTTAATAAATATTAGACCTTATCATCATCAACACCAATAGTAGATTCATAGCAACTTTACTTTGGGGCTAGTCATGAAGGAGGGAGATTAAAAAGGATAGCTCTACCTAAAGTGGAGATAAAAAGCATTGAAAGAGATAAACTAGTGTATTTAAATAACAGGAAAGGGCACCCATAAATATTATCAAAAATGTGGCAGTGACCCAAACCTCTTGAAATACTCTTCTATGCATCCAGTTCTCAGGGACCTTAGAGGTCACATAGTAAAATAATGTTTTCAGATGGCATTTCTGTCTCTCTGATTCTACTTCCATCATTAGGGAGTAGAGCACCAAACTGTTCCAAGCAGCCTCATCTCCCAGCATTTCTAAGTCAACAGCTCATCATTATTACAGTCATGGTCCTATTGACATTTTATGCAGTCACATACACACTAGAAAAGCGTCCAGGGACTCCCTGCTTTTCTTTCATCACAAAGGGGGAAGCTCAGATTTAAGGAAAGGGCTTAGCGTAAGAGAAAGACCATCAGTTCTGAAAGCGGCGAAAAAGGATTCCCCCCGATACCCTATCACTTACTAATGATGCATCCTTGAGAAAATGGCATTGCTTTCTAAGTCTCCATGTTCTCATTCGTAAAATAGAGAAAAATAAAGATGAGCTACCATTAGTAGGTGGAAATTAACCCCAAGTGCGTTTTTCTCGCAGTCTGGAAGGGCATGCAGGTAGTATGGGGAGCACAGTTCTACATACAAAGGAGCTGGAATGGTTTCCCATCATCGCTGCTGCAAACAAATACCATAAATTGAGAGGCTTAAAACAACACAAATGTTTTCTCTTACAGTTATGGAGGCCAGAAGTCTGAAATCGAGTTCACTAGGATAAAGTCAAGGTGTTGGCATGCGTGTTCCTCCTTCTGGAAGCTCTGGGGGAGGCTCTGGTTCCTTGCCTTTTCCACCTTCAGGAGGCCACATGTATCTCTTGGCCATGAGCCTTTCTTTGTATCACTCCAGTCTCTTGCTTCCATCTCCTGCTTCCTCTTATGAGGACAGTTGCAATTACATTTAGGGCCCATCCAGGTAATCCAGAATAATCTCTCCATCTCAAGAGCCTTAATTTAATCTCATGTCCCTTTTGCTGTATAAAGTAACATTCACAGGTTCCAGGGATTAGGATGTGGATGCTTGGGGAGGCGCATTAGTCAGCTTCCCACGGGAGCCATTTCCCTGTTGCTTCATCATTCTAGTCAAAGGAACACAATGGGGCTTCCCTGGTGGCGCAGTGGTTGAGAGTCCGCCTGACGATGCAGGGGACATGGGTTCGTGCCCCGGTCCGGGAGGATCCCACGTGCCGCGGAGCGGCTGGGCCCGTGAGCCATGGCCACTGAGCCTGCGCGTCCGGAGCCTGTGCTCCGCAACGGGAGAGGCCACAACAGTGAGGCCCGTGTACCGCAAAAAATAAAAAAAAAAAAAAGGAACGCAGTGGGCAAACATGAAGCCCAGCAACCTGGGATGTAGGAATGAGAAGACACATCAGTTGTGGGATGAGGAGAGAGATAGAAGGCCAATGTGTAGCTGAACTTTAATAGAGACTTGGAGAAGCCTACAACGTGGAAGATGGAAAAGTCATAAAGTGGAAAATGAACTTGAGCCTCACAAAACACACTAGCAGCCACTCAATGTGAGCACTTTATCTCCCAAATTGCTTCTGCTTTGAGTGGTCTAATCCACGTCACTGACTGGCAGCTGTGCCCCAAGTGAGTTCATCATGAGTACAACATCCCAGTGCTGTCCTGAAGACAAAAGTGGATATAAATATCATAACTAATCAATATTTGGAATTGAACCTTCCAATAGAAGGCAACACCATGAAGATTAAGATTCTTTATAGAGAGATGGTTAAAAAATGAAAACAAAAAAAAAACAGACCTAGACGACCATGTAGGTAAAAACTACCCTGTCGGATGCACTAGGCTAAGAGCTTGAATTTCTAACTATTCTTTTTATAGGTGCTGATAATTCTGTCGCCAGTAATCTGTGTCAGATACAGAGAGGCAGTTTCCTTGAAAAGCAGTGAGGCAACTTACTTTGTCAGAATAGATCATTTCTAGAATTCAGTTTCTTTGCTGTGTGCTCTTCTATTCTGATTGTATTTCAATGTTTGGGTTCTTTTTTTTTGCCCATATCCTTATTTCTAGTTTATTTTTTTTTATTGAAGTATAGTTGATTTACAATATTGTGTTAAGTTTCAGGTGTACAGCAAAGTGACTGAGATATATATATGTATATATAATCTTTTTCAGGTTCTTTTCCATTATAGGTTGTTACAGGATACTGAATATAGTTTCCTGTGCTATACAGTACTTTCTTGTTGTTTATTTCATATATAGTAGTGTGTATCTGTTAATCCCACACTCCTAATTTATCTTCTCCACCCCTGTTTCCCCTTTGGTAACCGTAAGTTTTTTTTCTAAGTCTGTGAGTCTGTTTCTGTTTTGTAAATAAGTTCAGTTGTATCATTTTTTTTAGATTCCACATATAAGTGATATCATATGATAGTTGTCTTTGTCTGACTTACTTCACTTAGTATGATAATCTCTTGGTCCATCCATTTTACATCTACTTTAATAAATGTTTGATTTACTTATCCAATGAGCTATATGACTTAGGAAAATCTTTAAACTTCCCCGAGTGCCAGTTATTCTTTTCAAGAAACAATGGACCACATAGAATAATCTCTTTAGGCAGGGCTCCCAATTATTTTTCACCTCCCAGCTTACAATGAAGAAAGTATTTTAATGGCATATTAGGGTAAACGATGAGGCAGTCCATTGCCAGTGGCTCCTGGTCCAGGGGTTTCTACTCTCACAAGCCTTGCATGTTCAACCCGAAGCCTGAAGGATGGATACACCTGCACCCCTACAGCCCACTGTGATTCATCAGTGTGACTGGGCCCACAAGAGCGTAGCACTGCCTTGAAGAATTAAAAGTCTGCGGGAGCACAGCTCTGAAATCTCCCGAACCGATGATCTTGCACAGCTTTGAACCACGCCATTTCCTTAAACCACACTGTCACCCAAGCCATCAGTTATATGTATAAAAAGAAAGAAATGGGGCACATCAGGGCTTTTTTTTTTTCCAGGCTTTGCTCTTTCCACTTTCTTGCCTCATGCCAACAGACCTATTCTATAATTCTTTTGCTTACTACTTAAGTTGTCTGGTATTTCAAGCTTCTTCGTTTCTTTTTGTTAAATACCTGAATTTTTGGGACACATGTCTATTGAAAAAATGCAAGCTATTTAGAAAAGTAAAAGGAGAAACTAAAACTCCTCCCAAATTTCACTACCTGGAGATGAACACTTTTGATATTTCGGTGAAATCTTTCCAGGTTATTCTCTATACCAACAGCATACCTGTGTCCAATTTTATATACACAAGGTTACCTTTACCTGTCTTTGTCACTTAATGATTGTCTGTAGATGTGTATCTATCTTCCCTTTTAATGACTGATGGTATTAGTTTGTTATATCACTTTCATGGTATTATTGTTGCTGTACATTTATATAATTTCTACTTTTTCCTAATTTAAGACAATATTTCAGATAAGCATTTTGTGCATTTTTCTTTCACCCTTTTGCAGTCAGTGAAGTTACAGATAGAAGAGGCACGGATCACTTATGTTTTGATAGATGGTGACTGAGCCCACTATCAAGGATGCATGAACATGTCTTCTTGATATTTCCTGTATTTTTCTGGCATCCTCCTGCTCCCTGACACTCACAGCTGTCAAGAACTAACCAGTCCTCAAGATTCAGCTGTAGTGACGCTCTTTCTGGGAAGCCCCTCTCACCTCATTCAGAAAGGTGCCTGTTCTCTTCTCATGTTCTCTGGCAGACTCTTCTGCAGAGCCTTCTTGTAGCTCTTATCACATACACAGAACATATTCTGCATGTCCATCTTTTCCAGGACTGCTGGTTCCTAAAGCAGACAGATCACAGGAAGCCGTACACATCATCCTGAACTTTGGTTTCTGACTTTCTGGGTTCAAATGCCAGGTCTGTCGCTTACTACCTGTGTAGTGTAAGCAAGCTCTTTACTTTCGTTAACTTTCATTTTCCCACCTGTAGAATGGAGATGGAGATAATACCTACTTCATAGGGTAGGTGTGAGAACTTAATGAGATAATGTGTTGTATTAGTCAGGGCTCTCCAGAGAAATAGAACCAATAGGATACCTATGGATCTCTATGTATATCTATATCTGTATCTATATTTATGTCTAGATCTATCAATCACCTATCTATCTATCTATCTATCTATCTGTCGTCTATCTTCTATCTAGAGATTTATCATGAGGAATTGGCTCACGCAGTTTTAGAGGCTGAGAAGTCCTACAGTCTGCTGTCTGCAAGCTGGAAGCCCAGGAAAACCAGTCCAAGTATAAAGGCCCAGGAACCAGGGTAGCCAATGGTGTAAATGCCGGTCTCAGGTCGGAAGATGAGATGTCCCAGCTCAAGAAGTGGGCAGGGCTTCCCTGGTGGCACAGTGGTTGAGAGTCCGCCTGCCGATGCAGGGGACACAGGTTCATGCCCTGGTCCGGGAAGAACCCACATGCCGCAGAACGGCTAGGCCCGTGAGCCATGGCCGCTGAGCCTGTGCGTCCAGAGCCTGTGCTCCGCAACGGGAGAGGCCGCAACAGTGAGAGGCCCGCGTACAGCAAAAAAAAAAAAGAAGTGGGCAAAGAAAAAAAGGAGAAATTCCTCCTTCCTCTTTGTGTTCAATCCATGCCTTCAAGGGACTGGATGACGCCCACCCACATTGGGAGAGGGGTCTACTTTGCTGAGTCCACCAATTCAAATGCTAATTTAACCCAGAAACACCCTCAAGGACACACCCAGAAATAATTAAACTGGGCTCCCCATGGCCGGTCAAGTTGACACATAAAATTAACCATCTCGTGTGTATCGAGTGTAAAGTAGTTAGACCCAGTGACAAAAAGAAGTAGACATCATTGAGCACTCATTTTGTGGCAGGCACCGTGCTCACTGTATGTTTGATAAATGACATTCATAACAATAAACTTCTGGGCTATTTTAATAGCACCTTGCTCCTTAACTTCCAGAGTTAACACTTTATAATCCATTGCTGCTTAATTGATCTTCCTGCGGCCTATTTTTGTTCATCTTGCCCTTCAGGAGTCAGCCCCATCCAGCTGAATGCTCCCTCTGTTTCTATGTGCTGCTGCACTTATTGGCTCCAATCCCTTTGCCCAAAAGCCTTTTTCTGTTTCTGTACCACTGGTCATCTCCACATGTCTAAATTGTATCCACCTTTTGAGACATTCTTCCACTGATATTTCCTTGACGTGCATCCACATTTCTGTTTCCCTATTAAAATGTAAAGTACTTAACATTTTCTGCCTTGTATTTTGGGTTTTTACATGCAGGCCACATCCTCCCCACTAGATGTGAGCCCATGAGACCAGAGACTGTAAGTCACATTTACTCACATTTTATCTTCCTACATGATTAGCAAAGTTACTAGAATATGTCAAGTATTTATAAAAGAATGCAAGCTACTTTATATATGCAGTGTCTACCATAATAACAAATGTAGAAGATGCTGCTAAAGACTTTCAATTAATATCTTCTTTATTCTGTATCTTCTATATTCTCTCAGTAGCCCTCTGACACAGTTGCTATCATTATCCCCACATTGTCTTTCTTCTAGATTAGTAAACTCTAGCACAGAAAGGTTATGTTGCTTGCCCAAAGCCACACAGCTATCACTGGCAAAGGCAACATTTAAACCAAGTCAGTTTGACTCCAGAGACTATGTTTTAGACATCGTATTACTGTGCAGGATAGCAGACACAGAATGGTGCTGATCAGAGATGATGTATCTTTGGGGACAGTGCATCACGGCCAGGCAACACACACACATAAGGAAATGAAAAATAGTTCTCTTTCAGAGAGCTTACTCCAGGGGAACTTGACCTCAACTTAGAGGGCAAACAAGCCAAAGAGTCTGCTCCCAACACTTATCTCCTTGGCTTCTCTAGTTCACACCACAGAGGAGACAGTGTGCCCCATTAGTAATCCCTAAATGCAGATCCTTTAAAGAAGTTAGTTCAAATCACAGCTGTTACATTTTGGAAAGCACAAAGGAGTCACTGTTTTCAATTCTATAGAGAAATAAGAAGTAACAATATTTATCTCTACTGTTCTCTTTATCAACTAATGACTAGAATGACAGAATGATGCCTGTGGGTGCCCAAGAGCCCATTTCCACCTCCAAAATGGTCCTGGGACCAGCTGCTGTCATCCTGCACACAGCTTAAATCCACAGTCATAACCCATGTATTATGTTAGAAGATAGCAATATGTAATTATGCTGTTGGCTTTAGGAAACATGATATTATTAGCCTTCATTTGGGGTGATTTGTTGCCAAATCCAAGAATTATTGATGTGATTTACAATGAGTCATTGGAAGACTCCCCCAGCACTCCTTCCCTGTGACATGAAGACAGTAGCAGATGTGCTAGAAATTACCTTAGCGAAATTCAGGAATTACCCTATCAGTTACTACTTACTCAGTGCCTATAGTCTGACTATAACTGAGCTGAGCATCGTATTAATAAACAGAGTCTTTGTGTACTAGCACTACAGCTTTGCCCCAGGTGCTTTGCGCTATGAAATAAAGAAGGAATTTGCTGTTTGTGGAGTTCTAGGAGCCATGCTAGGCACTTCACACGCAGGGTTTTATTCCTTTCTCACAATAGCCAGATTGGTTGGTATGTTTTTAATCTCTAGTTTGCTAATGAGGGATCGAGGATTTGTACCCTTCAAGGTTTGGTGAAGGAAACTGAAGACCCTCCAGCTAGTCCAAGTAAAAATATTTGTATATAGGAATTAGAGGCTTGTACCACCACTGGCATATCTTTCTGGAAAAAGGAATGAAAAGCAAGGAAGCCACTAGCAAAGTCCCCAAATCAGAAAACCTGCACATAGAATCTCACCATCTGTGGTGCCAAAGCAAGATGTTCGCTCTAAAGGTGCTAAAAACATCAGCAATCACAGGGGAAAGCCTGCTGAAACTATCCACCATCTCAGACCTTCCTGGGGGCTCCTCCCAGCACCCTACAAGGCTGCTACACCCTTCACATCTGCCCATGTTTCTGCCTGTAACTGCCACCAGAGAATAAGAGCACTGAATGAGAATACTGAATGTCCAAATCTTACAAATGTAGTAAAATTGAACTTGGAATCATAGAGGGGAAAGGCTTCTAGCTCATGTTGCTCCAGACGTTCACCTGCTATGCAGACGACAATGTAGAAGGAGCTGGTAATGATGTCAAGCTGACCACAGAAATTCAGAAATAGGCTTTTAAGTGTGAAAAACTTGCTTAAGGGCATATAACTCATTATTAGCTGACGTGTCAGGAATTGAACCCGTGATGGTCTCTTTCTAATGTGTGCTCTACTGAATTACCTAACTACAGAGGAATATTAGCCTAGGTAGCC
This sequence comes from Phocoena phocoena, assembly GCF_963924675.1. Lineage (NCBI taxonomy): Eukaryota > Metazoa > Chordata > Mammalia > Artiodactyla > Phocoenidae > Phocoena > Phocoena phocoena. Next base: position 23,239,374 of record NC_089234.1, read on the forward strand.
ATGGAAAAGTTCAAGGAGGAGATACAATTAGTCAGTGAGGTTTTCTGTTGGGTAGATGGGAGCACTGTGAATATTCCAGAAATGGCCTGAGTAATAAGAGATGAGTGCTGGTGAGCAGCAAATTATCTGAAGGACTATAAATCTAAACATGTTTGGGGGCATTTCTTGTCCCTGTCTCCAGTTCCCAGCCCACCCCAGACACTGAATGAATAGCTGCTGAAATAATGATAATGACCTGTAACCAGCCATGTTTCGAGACATCTGAAACCCTTCAGGTAGGGACAGTGTACTGGAAGGAGGACATGTCATCCTTCTGCCTTCTGTTATTCTTGGCTAATAAAACAAGGTGAGCTGGGGGAAATGTCTGGGACCAGCAAGAGTTAATGAGTTGGGTGGGGGAAGATGCTGAGTTAGAGTCTCCCCACAACTAGGGTGCCTGCCAGCCGCTGGTGGGGGACCCTGATGCCCAAGGAGACGGGAGGAACCCCCAAGTGAACTGGTAGGACGTGGAGGGAGGAGAAGAGGAGGCCAGACAGGATCAGCACCCCTGAAGCTGGGGAAATCAGGAGAGGCAGGTGGGAGGGGCCCTCTGGGACCAGAGGAGCAGGAGAGGAGAGGAGGGTGTTTGCCTCACCAACTTGAGCCCAGGAAGCCTGCTGGGATCCCAGGTGAGGTTTCCTGCACTCTGAGACCAGGGGTAGGGGGGCACACCTGGGCCACTTCTGTTCTGTTGAGCCTAAGCCCCACCCACCAGCCATTTTCCAGCCCTGTGGGTCCTAAGCACAGGTCCCGTCTGCTGCCCGAACCTCACCCTTGCTTAGGCCCCGCCCTCCACAGCCAAAGCCTTCCCCTCCCCCTTTATTTTTTTTATTTTCCCTCCTCCTCTTTATTACTATTATGGTACTGTTGTACCTTCTGGCTGTTGATTCATCTATAATTTTATTTTTATATTCTTTCTAACATACTTGTTAGTTTTCTAGTCTAATTTTATTTCTTACTTTGTTACTGTTCTCTTTTTGGGTTTTTTTTGCCATCCCAAGCAGTTTGTGGGATCCTGGTTCATGAGCTGGGGGTCAGGCCAAAGCTCCTGCAGTGGGAGCTCCAAGTCCGAACCACTGGACTAACAGAGAACCTCAGACTCCACGGAATATTCATCAGAGTGAGGTCTCATGGAGGTCCTTGTCTCAACACCAAAACCCAGCTTTACCCAACAGTCTACAAACTCCAGTGTTAGAAGCCTCAGGCCAAACAACTAGTAAGACAGCAACACAACCCCACTTATAAAAAAAAAAAAATGAGATGGCAAAAAAATATGTCCCAGATGAAGGAGCAAGGTAAAAATCTACAAGACCAAAAAAATGAAGATGAAATATGCAATCTACCTGTAAAAGAATTCAGAGTAATGACAATAAAGATGATCCAGAATCTTGGAAATAGAATGGAGGCACAGATTGAGAAAATAAAAGAAATGTTTAACAAAAATCTAGAAGAACTAAAAAACAAACAAACAAAGATGAACAATATAATAACTGAAATGGAAAATACACTAGAAGGAATCAATAACAGAATAACTGAGGCAGAAAAACAAATAAGTGAGCTGGAAGACAAAATGGTGGAAATAACTGCTGAGGAGCAGAATAAAGAAAAAAGAATGAAAAGAATTGAAGACAACCTCAGAGACGTCTGACACAACACTAAACGCACTAGCATTCAAATTACAGGGGTCCCATAAGAAGAGAGAAAGAAAGGATCTGAGAAAATATTTGAAGAGATTACAGTCAAAAAGTTTCCTAACATGGAAAAGGACAGAGTCACCCAAGTCCTGGAAGCACAGAGAATGCCATACAGGATAAAACATACCAAGACGCATATTAATCAAACTAACAAAAATTAAATTCAAAGAAAAAATATTAAAAGCAGCAAGAGAAAAACAAAAAATAACATACAAAGGAATCCCCATAAGGTTATCAGCTGATTTTTCAGCAGAAACTCTGCAGTTCAGAAGGGAGTGGCAGGATATACTTAAAGTGATAAAAGAGGAAAACCTAGAACCAAAATTACTCTACCCAGCAAGGATCTCATTCAGATTCGACGGAAAACTCAAAACCTTTTCAGACAAGCAAAAGCTAAGAGAGTTCAGAACCACCAAACCAGCTTTAGAAAAAGTGCTAAAGAAACTTCTCTAGGCGGGAAACACAAGAGAAGAAAAAAGACCCACAAAAACAAACCCCCCAAAATTAAGAAAATGGTAATAGGAACATACATATCAATAATAACCTTGAATGTAAATGGATTAAATGCCCCAACCAAAAGACACAGACTGGCTCAATGGACACAAAAACAAGACCCATATATATGCTGTCTACAAGAGACCCACTTCAGACCTAGGGACACATACAGACTGAAAATGAGGGGATGGAAAAAGATATTCCATGTATATGGAAATCAAAAGAAAGCTGGGGTAGCAATACTCGTATCAGATAAAATAGATTTTAAAATAAAGACTGTTACAAGACATAAGGAGGGACACTACATAATGATCAAAGGATCAATACAAGAAGAAGATATAACATTTGTAAACATTTATGCACCCAACATAGGAGCACCTCAATACATAAGGTAAATGCTAACAACCATGAAAAGAGAGATCGACATTAACATAATAACAGTAGGGGACTTTAATACCCCACTTACACCAATGGACATATCATCCAAACAGAAAATAAATAAGGAAACACAAGCTTTAAATGACACAGTAGACCAGACAGATTTAATTGATATTTATAGAACATTCCACCCCAAAGTGGCAGAATACACTTTCTTCTCAAGTGAACACAGAACATTCTCCAGGATAGATCACATCTTGGGTCACAAATCAAGCCTTAGAAAACTTAAGAAAACTGAAATAGTATCAAGCATCTCTTCTGACCACAATGTTATGAGATTGGAAATCAATTACAGGAAAAAAAACTGTAAAAAACACAAATACATGGAGGTTACACAGTGTGCTACTAAATAACCAAGAGATCACTGAAGAAATCAAAGAAGAAATTTAAAAATACCTACAGACAATGAAAACACAATGACCCAAAACCTATGGGATACAGCAAAAGCAGTTCTAAGAGGGAAGTTTATAGCACTTCAATCTCACCTTAAGAAACAAGAAAAATCTCAAACAATCTAACCCTACACGTAAAACAACTAGAGAAAGAAGAACAAAGAAAACCCAAAGTCAGTAGAAGGAAAGAAATCATAAAGAGCAGAGCAGAAATAAATGAAATAGAAATGAAGAAAACAATAGCAAAAATCAGTAAAACTAAAAGCTGGTTCTTTGAAAAGATAAATAAAATTGACAAACCCTTAGCCAGACTCATCAAGAAAAAAAGGGAGAGGACTCAAATGAGTAAAATTAGAAATTAAAAAGGGGAAATCACAGCAGACACCACAGAAATACAAAGGATTATAAGAGACTACTACAAACAACTATATGCCAATAAAATGGAAAAGCATGAAGAAATGGACCAATTCTTGGAAAGGTACAACTTTCTAAGACTGAACCAGGAAGAATTAGAAAATATAAACAGACCTATCACAAGTAATGAAACTGAAACCGTAATTAAAAATCTTCCAACAAACAAAAGTCCAGGACCAGATGGATTCACAGGTAAACTCTATCAAACATTTAAAGAGCTAACACTGATACTTCTCAAAACTCTTCCCAAAAATTGCAGAGGGAGAAACACTCCCAAATTCATTCTATGAAGCCACTATCACCCTGATACCAAAACCAGACAAAGATGTCACAAAAAAAGAAAACTACAGGCCAATATCACTGATGAACATAGATGCAAAAATCCTCAAGAAAATACTAGCAAATAGAATCCAACAGCACATTAAAAGGATCATACACCACGATCAAGTGGGGTTTATCCCAGGAATGCAAGGATTCTTCAATATATGAAAATCAATCAATGTGATTCAGCACATTAACAAATTAAGGAACAAAAGCCATATGATCATCTCAATAGACGCAGAAAAAGCTTTTGACAAAATTCAACACCCATTTATGATAAAAACTCTCCAGAGAGTGGGTATTGAGGGAACCTACCTCAACATGATAAAGGCCATATATGACAAACCCACAGCAAACATCAATCTCAATGGTGAAAAACTGAAAGCATTTCCTCTAAGATCAGGAGCAAGCAAACAATGTCCACTCTCACCACTCTTATTCAACATAATTTTGGAAGTCCTAGCATGGCACTCAGAGACGAAAAAGAAATAAAAGGAATACAAATTGGAAAAGAAGTAAAACTGTCACTGTTTGCAGATGACATGATACTATACATAGAGAATCCTAAAGATGCCATCAGAAAACTACTAGAGCTAATCAGTGAATTTGGTAAAGTAGCAGGATACAAAATTAATGCACAGAAATCTCTTGCATTCCTATACACCAACAACGAAAAATCAGAAAGAGAAATTAAGGAAACAATCCCATTTACCATTGCAATGCAAAGAATAAAATACCTAGGAATAAACCTGCTTAAAGAGGTGAAAGACTTGTACTCAGAAAACTATAAAACACTGATGAAAGAAATCAAAGATGACATAAACAGATGAAGAAATATACCATGTTCTTGGATTGGAAGAATCTATACTGTGAAAATGACTATACTACCCAAAGTAATCTATAGGTCCAATGCAATCCCTGTCAAACTACCAATGGCATTTTCCACAGAATTAGAACAAAAAAATTTACAATTCATATGGAAACACAAAAGACCCCGAATAGCCAAAGCAATCTTGAGAAAGAAAAATAGAGTTGGAGGAATCAGACTCCCCAACTCCAAACTATACCACAAAGCTACAGTAATCAAGACAGTATGGTACTGGCACAAAAACAGAAATATAGACCAATGGTACAGGATAGAATACCCAGAGATAAACCCACACACATATGGTCACCTAATTTATGAAAAACGAGGCAAGAACATACAATGAGAAAAGACAGCCTCTTCAGTAAGTGGTGCTGGGGAAACTGGACAGCTACATGTAAAAGAATGAAATTAGAACAATCCCTAACACCATACACAAAAATAATCTCAAAATGGATTAAAGAACTAAATGTAAGACCAGACATAATAAAACTCTTAGAGGAAAACACAGGAAAAACAGTGACATAAACCACAGCGAGATCTTTTTTGACCCACCTCCTAGAGTAACAGAAATAAAAACAAACAAATGAGACCTAATGAAATGTAAAAGCTTTTGCACAGCAAAGGAAACCATAAACATGACAAAAAAAGACAACCTTCAGAATGGGAGAAAATATTTGCAAATGAAACAAGAGACAAAGGATTAATCTCCAAAATATACAAACAGCTCATGGAGCTCAATATCAAAAAACAAACAATCTAATTAAGAAATGGGTGGAAGACCTAAATAGACATTTCACCAAGGAAAACATACAGATGGCCAAGAGGAACATGAAAAGTGCTCAACATCACTAATTATTAGAGAAATGCAAATAAAACTACAATGAGGTATCACCTCATGCCAGTCAGAATGGCCACTGTCAAAAAGTCTAGAAACAATAAATGCTGGAAAGGGTGTGGTGAAAAGGGAACCCTCTTGCACTACTGATGGGAATGTAAATTGATACAACCACTATGGAAAACAGTATGGAGGTTCCTTAAAAAACTAAAAATAGAACTACCATACGACCCAGCAATCCCACTACTGGGCATATACTCAGAGAAAACCATAATTCAAAAAGAGTCATGAACCACAGTGTTCATTGCAGCTCTATTTACAACAGCCAGGACATGGAAGCAACCTAAGTGTCCATGTGTCCATTGACAGATGAATGGATAAAGAAGATGTGGCACATATATACAATGGAATATTACTCAGCCATAAAATAACAAAATTGAGTTATTTGTAGTGAGGTGGATGGACCTAGAGTCTGTCATACAGAGTGAAATAAGTCAGAAAGAGAAAAACAAATACTGTATGCTAACGCATATATACGGAATCTAAAAAGAAAAAAAAAATTGGTATTGCTGAACCTAGTTGCAGGGCAGAAATAAAGATGTAGACACAGAGAATGGATTTGAGGACACGAGGTGGGAGGGGGAAACTGGGGTGAAGTGAGAGTAGCATCGACATATATACACTACTGAATGTAAAATAGCTAGTGGGTAGCAGCCACATGGCACAAGGAGATCAGCTCGGTGCTTTGTGATGACCTAGAGGGGTGGTATAGGGAGGGTGGGAGGGAGGTTCGAGAGGGAGGGGATATGGGGACATATGTACGCATATGGCTGATTCACTATGGTGTACTACAGAAACTAACACAGTACTGTGAAGCAATTGTACTCCAATAAAGATCTATTTTTTAAAAACAGAAAAAGAGTTAATGAGTTGCTTCTAGTCTCAAAAATCACTAGTTTAGATGAGGCTGGGGTATTTTACTTTTTTTTTCTTTTAACACATTTTCTCCTTTTTATCCTATGTCCACACAGATATGACAGGGTAGGAGAGGGAAGGAACAAGATGGTAAGTAAACCAGATATTTAGATGTAAATATGAAACCCACAGTTGTTCTGCATTCAAGAGGTACAGGATTTGACGATCATTACCCTGAAAACATCTTCAGCTCACTGCAGATTTCCTCTCTTCTCTGCCCATTTTCAGCCACAGAGCCGTCATGAAGAAGGATGTTCAAAGACGTCGCATCTGTAACCCTTGCCAAAGGCACACACCATCTTTGGAAGGAAGACTTTTATTTTCCCTGTCACCTTTAATGCTAGATATACCATCTGAAAGCTGAATTCCAAGTATAAGGTCACTGCACGGAAGCTTCCTAAAGACACAGAGCTTGAAAAGAAATCTTTTCTGGAATGTCACTCCTCTTGCAGCTCACACTATCCTGATGTAGCCCAGATACACTAATTGGCCTTGCTGTTGACGACAGAAAAAAAAGAGAGAGAGAAAAGAAACAACAACAGAAATATTATTTGCCAACATCCCATTCATGCCCATAATGAGCCCAGGTCTCAGTTGAGAGTAATTAATTGAGATGCACCCAGGAAATGCCCAAGCACAGTTTCCTTGTTCACACGTTGTAAGAATGTTCTTTCCCTGTAAAGAACAGCGTGCATTTTCTCCAATTTGGGTTTTGAAAGAGCCAGTTGGAGATCTAAATTATGAGAATCAGATGGTAAAAGTTAACATTTTTCTTCATGCTTTTAGAATCTGGCGGTTTTATTCTTTTATAACCAATATTTAACAGCACTAAATAATGCCTTCGTTCCTCCAGTACATGTTACAAGCCCAAGTGTCTCTTACTGACCACGCCTATCTAAAAGATGGGTCTTATACTTCATGAGAAGAATTTTAAGAACAGCAAATTAGTTGCCTGCAATGTAAGATTTCACCAAAATTCAGATGATTCCGCAACAGGAGCCCTCTATCCCAGCACAGATACCGGCTAGAGTTAATTCGTTTCACTTCCAGTGAAGCAGACCCTTCAGTGCCAAATAGTCTTAGCCCTGTTCATTATACACATGTGTGTCCTACCCAGAGGGTGGTCCACAGACCAGCAGATCCCCAACACTTGTTAGAAATGCAAATTCACTGGCCTCAGAATCTCTGGAAGGGAGGCCCAGCAATCTGAGTTTTAACAAGATTCCCAGGTGATTCCAATTAGAGTTTTTAAAAATCCTGCACTATATTCATCCATTTGCCTACCCAGCCCTGGCTGGCATTTAGGTTTGTACCACTAACCCAGCCCAACCGATACTGGTGTTTCCCTGGGTTTCAATCAGCTTAGGGATCTGGTGAGAAAAGCAAAAATAAAAACATAAATCTTTATTCCCGTATGTTAATCATAATAGACAAAATTTTACCATTCACCAGGCTGGGTTATACTGTGAGCACCCAGTTGCTTTGCGAGCTGCCAGAAAAATGTTGACTTCACAATAGTGGGTGAGTAAAAGCCATTGGCGCACTTGGTTATTAGTCAGTGAAGGATCCCTGATTTGTTTTGCTTCAGAGGATCACTGAGAACAGTCCCATTTATTTCTTTGTTCACTGGAGCTCAGTTAACTTTGCGCCTGCAATTGCATCGCCTCCTCAAAGGGCAGCAAACCGGTCTCAACATAAACGCAAAGTCAGAGCCAAGGAGAGAGGTCTCCAGGCTCCCGCAGCCCTGTCCGAGCACAGGAGATCCTCCAGCTGGAGTCACTTGCCCACATAAGAGTGTAAAGTGAGACCTCTTCCTGTAGTCACCGAAGCTTAGCATCCTTCAATCACCATTCAAAGCCAGATCCTTCTCTGCCTAAAGAGAACAGCATTAGATGAGAGCCCCACAGAGTGACTCCTAGGCTGATAAGAGCTCTGTTAGACGCTATGTAAAGCAACTTGGTGAAACTCTTCATTACCATTTGAAAACATCGGAGGCTTTAGAACCGCTTCAGGTCTTTAAAAAGCCCATCTTCCACTCCTGCCAGGAGGAAGAGATTCAGTCAGCCAGAGTCACACCTCAGCTCAGAGATTCAGAATCACGACGCCATATAATGGCATCTCACATCTCTCTTTAGATCACGCAAAGCTGAATACTCTAACTGTTCATGCTCAGTTCATTTGTGCTCCTTGGCTGCTTTCACATGGACAGCGTGTACAGTCTGAAGGGAGAGCAGAGTGTAAAAAGCGTCCCAATTAGCAACTGGTAGTTATAGTAATTGAGGAATCAGCCTTGAGGTGAAGGTATTGATTCATCTTGATAATATTATATATGCTGTGAAATTCTCTAATAGTTAAACCGTCACTGAGATCGACGGAGGTAATCATATGTGTTTAATAATGTTTCACACAACACCACAGATTTGAAAGTGCATTTCAAAATGTGTGCTTTTTGGCTGTACCATGAATTAGCATGCAGGGCTTCTGTGGACACTGCTATCAGCTCAGAATTTCAGCATGGGGCCAGGGAAATTTTCCTATCAATACCTTCAGAATGAATAAACCTGTATGCTCATCTCCTCTCATCAAAACAGGGCTTAAGATACAGTCACCCTTCTCAGGACCCAGGCCAGAGCTGCCATGGTCATCTCTGAGCTTAACAGAAAAAGAAACAAACAAACAAAACCCATGGGTTTTCTCTAGAGACTTAGTTATATATTGGCTTCAGCTGTTACAGACAAGGTTCGGCCTACAGCAGCTACTGGTGTTTGTTCCTGAATAAGCGAGGATACTAACCTCTTGGGACCACTGGGGAGGGATTCACAAAGCACTCAGAAAAAAGAAAAAGCAACTGTAAATGTATTCCTGAAATATCTCCCAGAACAACTGAAGAGTCCATCTCAGAGAGGGCACAGGGGCTTAGGACAGCACAGAACTGGGTCTGATCTGTGTTGCGTAAAGTTGAAAAGGTTGACCTTGGCATCTGAAGCCTAGGTCGCCACCTCTTTGTCTCCTGCCTGGTGGCAGGGACGCGCGCTCCATCCGTCTCCTAGGGACAAACCGGGCCTGCCTGCCTGCCTGCCTTCAGCGTTTGTTCCCAGGCTTAACCCCTTCCTGGAGAACAATCCCATCACTCTGTGGATGAGGCTTTCCTTTCTTTTCAAGCCTGGCTCTGTCCCATCTCCTTCTCCAGGAATCTTCCCTGCAGCCCCAGGCCTCACTCCCTTCTTCCCTCCTTGTCTCATCACTTGTGACGTTGAACACCTGGGCACGTGGCTGGTCCCACACACCAGTCACCTTGCCGCCCTTTGCAGAGCACACGTGCAGAGAGTGCCTGCTCTTGAGGGAGTGTAACTTTTGCTTTTGTTTCTGTTCTTGCTTTTTTCTGTTGTTGGGGAAAGACCTCTGCACAACATTCAGAGGCTTTGATCCTTCACTCTCACCATTTTGAAAGTGGCAACATTTCATCTGACCAATATTCCTCAAAACCAGGAAGAGGGAGGGGAGTAGAAGGTAGGGGCATGTGTAATGCGGTCATCCCGGACCTCAGCAGTATATCAGGGGGAGCGCTCAGCTGCCTGAGCCAGTGCAAACTTAATAAATCAGGGAGTGTTTGGGGAACTCCACCAAACACTTCTGCTTCTGAATATGGCCTAAGCCTATCCAAAAGGGCAAGGCAGCTTATTCACAAAAGCAAGCTTAAAACCTCCATGTTTTGGATAAGATCTAGCACCGATAATTCATTATTTCAACAAACACTTCTTGAACATCTATTCTATGCTAGCGCTCTTCTAAATGCAGGAGTTAGAGCAGTTCACAAGGCAAGCACTGCCCCTGCCCTCATTTACCATGCGTACCTGTAGCGAGAACACTCCATGTGAATGGGGGAGGGAGGAGTTCAGTTTTATCTGTGCCTCTGGGATTCAGGTTTTGCAGGATGCATAGGGGTTTGCCAGGAGAAAACAGGATGTACAAAAGCATGACGTTGTGAAACCATGGGACTTACTTAGGGAAATGCAAATTGAGGTTCAAAGACAAGAGCAGAGCTGAAGTGGCCAAGATTCCTTTCATGGAGGGCCTCGAATTCCTACAAAGCCAGAGCACTACAGAATCATAGTTTGGTATGAATTTACTGTAGCTTTTTCTTCGGCTCTAGATTAAAGCCCAAAGTGAACTAAAAAAACATCTAGTCGTCTGTGTCCACTCTGGCTTCAGAAGCAGCAGATAGTAAAGGACAAACATTATGAGAGTGGGAAGGACCAGAACTTCTCTTTCCTCAGGATTACACCCACCCCCATGACTACCCTGGGGTCCTGCACACAGGGATAAAGCTGTTGCCAGATTTCCTGAAAACAGGCACTGCTGATACATAGCAAGAAAGGAAAACGAATTACCAAAATCATCAACAGATCACACCCATCTTACTGTGAAGCCTTCCAGCTGGAGAAGCCGCTCCCACATTTCCTCTGATTACCACCAGTACATCTTTATGTTCTGGAAAAAATACATTGTTTATCTCATCCCATTCCTGTGATATTTATCTCATCACATTAAAGTTTGCACCGTTCCAAGAGCTTTGTTTATGGTAGGGCGCAGGGTAAATATTTTATTTTGTGATGAGTGCTTGGGTTTTATTTGTCAGCATTAAAACCAGGGGACAGTGACTGGAGATAGGAATCTAGATATTTACCAGTACAAGGAGATTATACACAGATGCTAACGAAAGCTCTGAGGATAGTTTTCCAGGCTGTTGAATGTAATTTCTCACATCTCCAAACAGCTATAATAGGGAAACACCCTGAAAAGAATTCTCTAATGGCTACGCATAAGCAGCAGGCGATCCTTGGAAAGTTAATGGGCCACGAAAAGCAGATCTGTCTTCGTCCATTCATTCATTCAGTTGCTATGGTGTACTGTGTAGGACTGAACATCGTACTCTCTGTGCCTCTCTCTTTTTGCCCATTTTGTCTCCTTGTCCAAACCCCCCACCTCTACCAAGTTAGCTTCCCCTCAAAGACCAAGGCTAAAGCTCTATTTTACTTCCTCTTAGAATCTCGCCAAACCTCTGAGACTCAGGTATCTCTATCTCTCTGCGTTCAGACAGCATCACAGGTGCACCTGTTATAATAATTAATACATTTTAAATGAACGCTGGTTTACCTCCTGCATAGTTCACTGGACTAGGGTTGTTTAAAAGCAGAGAGCATACTTTATTTTTCATTGTATTTACTTCACACAGCCTTTCAAATGTGCCCTCAATGTGGCAAACATCTTACCATCTGTTAATCAATGTTTTCATTCTTCCTGGTATCTAACACATGTCTGGTAATAAACAAATGAATCAGCAAGGCAGGAGACCTTGGCTGACTCTAGGAAAATCACCTTACTTTTTTCTGCATTTTCAGTGAGGCAATTCAGTAAGTAGTACTTTTCGACCTAGAAGTCATTCATGTATTCATTCATTCATTTCATGAGAATTTAACGTGTCATTAATAACGAGCAGGACATGGTGCAGATGTAAGCACCGACTCTCAAACTTCACAGAATCTTAGGGGGGAAACTGGGAGAAGCCAGGGCTAAGTACCATGAGAGAATATTGCCCAGATGGTCACGAGAAAATTGAGAGAAAATGCAAAGTCAAGACAGTATAGTTTTGCTTCTACCATCCTAGGACTAACCACTGACTCCAGGAAATGGTTGGCTAAGAAATCTTGCAGACACAAGACTCAGAAATGTGCTGCTATTGATCTTTCTTAATTCCCAATACCAAAATCTGGCACCACGATAATTTTTTGTATAGAGTCAGCCTAGCCCAGTGAAATCGCAGTCATTCAGCCCATACTGAGGCTAAGGCTCCAGCCAGAGATCTGGTCCTAACTGTAGCCGGACCTAGATCTCTGAGACTCATGCCTTTGTGTAAATCTGGGGGCACTTCTTCCAGGATAAACAACGTTGCTTTCACTCAGCATACATTGGATGGGTTCAGTCTCCTTGAACAAAGTTCCTCTGTCTGAAAATGAAAACCTCTTGCCATGAAGATCTCTGCCCTAATCTCCATGAAGAGCCTTACGTACGATGCCAGATGTACTTTGTTCCTAGATACTGTTCCTTACATATACCACATAGTCCCTCGGCACAAAAACTATGGCTGTTAACTACAAAGGAAAACAGAATCCAGTAACAGATAATGCAACTCTAAGAAAATTAATCATCTCCCTTTCTGATTTCCACTTAGAGCAAAGTACGCAGCAACTTTACTGTCGATACTCTGCCCCAACTTTCAAGCAGTAACATACCCCAGCATCTCCGTACTGAACGAGCAATTAGTTAAGCTGCATACTGCAAGCTGAACAAATCCTGCCATGATAAAAGAACTGGTTTCACGTTATCTTTTCCTCTGTATGTCAAGAATAGAAAATACAAGATCAAGGGACTGAAGTATCTACGATACAAATTGCAGATGATTTCCTGATGTGCCTCCCTCCCCCCACGCAAGAAGAACAGTAGGGAAGCTAAAGATAGCGCCTTCTCACAAAGTCTCACCATCTACATGTTTAATGTGAGAAAAATAAGATAACATGATTCTGAAAAGGGACTGATCAGATGCCTAGACTTGGATGACTAGGCTGGGATTCTTGAAGAAGGAAGAGGAGTGGGGGGAGGGGAAGAAGAAGGAGGAGGAGGGGGAGGGAGAGAAGGAGAAGGAGAACCATACCGGCTCAAAAACATGCTTCATCAAAAATGATTGGGTGTGGGGCTTCCCTGGTGGCGCAGTGGTTGAGAGTCCGCCTGCCAATGCAGGGGACACGGGTCCGTGCCCCGGTCCGGGAAGATTCCACGTGCTGCAGAGCGGCTGGGCCCGTGAGCCATGACCGCTGAGTGTGCGCATCCAGAGCCTGTGCTCCGCAACGAGAGAGGCCACAACAGTGAGAGGCCCGCGTACCGATGGAAAAAAAATAAAAAAAGATTGGGTGCTCTATGACATAAATATAGTCCCAGACTTAAACGTGTAACCATTGCTGTCACTTTGTTTTGCTTTTGTACTAACTGAGCCAGAAGTGCTAAGACCATTCTTTGGAACAGTCTGAACAAGTAGAAAAGCAATGTCCGTCCTCTCACTTTCCTCACAGTCCCCTCAGTTGGAAAAGTCCTTATCTTCAATACCAAGCAGAGCCCCCCAGGCCTTGCTTCCTACCACCTGGAAACTCAGACATGCTTTTGGCATGATGTTATACATCAGTAGAGCTCAGGACAGAGCTCTACTCTGTCCTCACTGCTTACCATCTTTTAGGATCCTCAGCTTTCTACTGTTGTCTTTGTACTTTTCTTATTTTATTCCCTATTCCTCCATCTATCATTCACTGCTCAACTATTTTTTTTTGCTCCTAGCACATAAATTTATCAGTAACCCTCTAAATTATATTTTAGATTATAGTTTAATAATAATCTTCTAAGGGTCTTCTCTTTCTGGTGTTAGTATTTAAAGTCATGCCTAATATCCCAGATGTTAATCACTTTGATTTTCTTGCAATAGTTAATACAAGACACTTTGCAAATGGTTGGTACATGCAGGTGGGAGAATGAATTAATGGTTGTAGGCACAGCTTTATTTTGGCTGCAGGGTAGAGATTAGATTCACTCAATTCATTTCTGGAAAAAAATGCTTATCATACATGATAAAGAACTAACATATCAGGGACCAGGTATAACCTTTTATGTATATGTGTGTGTGTATATATATATATATACACACACACACACACACACACATACACATACATATTATATATACACACATTATATATATAATGCATATATATACTTTATTTAATTAAGTCCTTACTAATTTTACAGATGAAATATTCTTTTGGACAAATTATTTAACCGATCTCTGAACTTTCAAACAAATGACTGATCCAGGATTCAGATTTAGTTGTCTGCATTATTGACAGATATCTATATAATACGAATTCAGTGGGAAAAAGGGAAAGGTAAGAAGAGGGGGTCAGAAACAATGAATGCCCCATCTACATACACTCCTCACAAACTCTCTAAGACGACTTAAAATTCCAGGATAAAAGTTCCAATCTTTTTCTGTAAAATGTTGTTTCCATCAAAATACAAATATAAGTAGGAGTAGAAGGATTAATTATCAGCTCTCAGTCATTATCACATTCATAATAATTACCTTTGGCTCCCCTCCTGAAAGTTGACTTTGATAAGCAAAAGAAGCATTGTGCCAGAGGAAACTAGTACCCAGTATAAAGTGTCTCAGGCTGAGAGGGAGGTGGGGAGCTCCTTTGCTGCTTTGGTCCTGACGCTGTATAATGTTTGCTTTCATACTAGTCCCCAGGGAAGCGTCGATAATTTAAGAAAATCTAATTCTAAAAAGACTTAGAAAAGGATAAAGATTGAAACACCTCTACCGTGACTCAGTGTGTATTTTAACACTAATCTCTGACCCCTAAAGAGATGTTTATGCCATCTGTTTAATCCTGCTTACGTGGCCTGCTTCACAATGGTTTATTCTTGGTCCCTTTGTATACAATTATTTCTTAAGGGTTATTATCAGGGGTGTCTTTTGCCTTCCTATATGGCTCCTGGTTTATAACAAACAATTCAAGAGCAAACAGATTCATGCTATGGAGTTTAAAGAACACCCATCCTAGAACAAACAAGGTACCAGCCAAAAATCACAGAGAAGGTCCACGTTTTAAATAGCTGGGTCTTAGAAACAAAAAGACAGAAAAGAGGGGAAGAAAGGGGAATGGGGGTGCAGGAGGGAGGGAGGCCGAGAGGGAAGGAAATAAAAAGGACAAGTTTAACTTTTTCCTGCCTACTTCCAGAGACTTCAAACTATTTTACCTACGTAGCCCATGGAGCTGGGCTGAAAGCTACTTCAAGTTCCATATTCTTATTGGGAGCGTCTATATTCCTGTGTACTGCCATCAACTTAAGGACATAACATAAATTTACTCCCTCAAGCAACTGGGTTCTGCCTCCTTAAGACCTCCATCACCCAAAACTGATTTCCGACATGGCTATTGAGTGCAAAAGAACAATAATCAAAGAAGAGTTAAGCATAACAAATGACCAATAAATATCAACGATGATGACGACGATGATTGATAATGATGATCAAAATCATTTTTGCTAACAAGTATTTGAAAGACATAATTGATATCACGTGACATAATTTCTATATGCACGTGTGTCTTTTGCCTGATTAAGGTCGATGCACAATTTTGTTTGTGTAGCACACACAGTCCATGCTTTTGATATTTTCAGTTTAATATTACCCAAGAGACTTAAAGCTCACAATTTCTTTTAATTTCCTTTTTTGTCATTTCTACCCTTCTGCCACCAAAGAGAAGTAAATACTGCCTCTAAAGAGTCAGTATTCCCAAAATCTCAGAACTCAGCCAAGCCTCCTTCCACTGAAAACCAAAGGTCTCCCAGTATGACAGTGCGCTCATGCTCAGGAAGCTCGTGTTTATCTATAAGGACTTTTTGTTTCATAAATTTATTTATTTATTTTTGGCTGCGTTGGGTCTTCGTTGCTGTGTACGGGCTTTCTCTAGCTGTGGCAAGCAGGGGGTACTCTTCTTTACTGTGCGCGGACTCCTCATTGCGGTGTCTTCTCTCTTTGCAGAGCACGGGCTCTAGGCGCGCGCGGGCTTCAGTAGCTGTGGCACGCGGGCTCAGTAGTTGTAGCTCGCGGGCTCTAGAGCACAGGCTCAGTAGTTGTGGCCCACGGGCTTAGTTGCTCCGTGGCATGTGGGATCTTCCCGGACCAGGGCTTGAACCTGTGTCCCCTGCATTGGCAGGTGGATTCTTAACCACTGCGCCTATCTATAAGGACTTAGATTGAATTTTTTTTGTCCTTCCTAGGAGAATTCGCAGAAACCACATTGCTATGGCAGATCAAAGATTCTGACAACAGTCTCATTACCAAGACTTTGCTTAAGTCAGACTGTGTTCACTTAAGCGTCTGGGAGTAGTTTTGGGGAACTTGGTGTCCTCTATTTAAAGAAAAGGGGAATATTTTGGCCCATGAAGTTGTTTCAAAAAACAAATTAAAAAAGCCATCTTCCCTATGTGTTCTGTTGTGTTGTTGTTTGTTTATTGCTTTTTTTAAAAAAGCATATGCAAAAATCAATTAAAGAAATATATCAAACAAAATAACTCTCAGCTTTCTCTGTATCTGCAGATCCTAGTACAGTGTACACGATAGGCATCCAATACCTGATGTTCAGTAATCAATCAATGAGCTTCTGGCCCTAAAGAATCTCATTTACTAATGATATCAGATGTTCAAGAGAAAAAAAGGTAAACAAAATTATCTTTATTATGAGTAGTGTTAAAAGATGAACTGAGGCATATTAAAATTTCTAAGAGTTTATTTCAGCAAAAATCGAAGGGAACTAGGCAGTGCCAAACTGGAAATGATTAGGAGCCCTCCATCCACCGGAGCTCCAGGAGAGATTTTTGTAGAGAAAAAGCAGAAGGAAAATAAGGAAGTTATTCTTTGGCTATAGCTTAAAGCTTAGGTGGTTGTTTGTGATCCGTTGTCCTTAGGTTTCTTTGTAAACTTGAGGCATTTTCAGAGTTAGAATTTGGTTTGCTTATGTAGGTGCCACAGCTTCAGAGCCGCTACAGTCTGATGGCCTCCTTGTTTAATTAATTTAATAGCATGGACTTTGGACTTATGACCAAATGGAGTAAAGGTGGATTTTAGTTTGAGACAGAATCCATGTAGGATGTTCCATGTCAGAACAGGGATGGGATTTTGAGTTAATTAGACCATGAGCAAGAGACCCCAAAAAGGATGACAAAGACTTTCTGTTTAAGGTATGCATAATAAATCTGGAAAAATCCACCCAGTAGAGGGAGCTGTAGGCCTAAGAGTGCTACCTGCCATGATATGCAAATAAGGCAAATTTCAAGATTCCATTTATCCTTAGGAGATACTTGCTATGGCAAGAGATAATTCATATATATATATATATATATATATATATATATATATATATATCCAATATATCTACATCTACTTATCTACTCATCTACCTATCCATACTTTTATAGTCATCATCATAATATAGAAATTAGATTCTGAGTCAGGGCTTGGGTGTGGAGAGTAAGTAAAGGCAAGGTTGCGTTTAATTCTAGCAACTGATACAGGGGAAAAGTGAAGGGACTGGAAAGAACTATTTGAAGTACTTTTCCAGAAGCTTGAAAAAGTTTGAAGTTTTACAGCAAGCTCACGAATCATTGGAGTGAGTCAATTTCCTTGGTCCTTGTGAGACTGTTAGCAAGTTCATGCTGTACTTAAAAAGTGTTGCCTTACGGTGCAGTGTGGTCCCAAGGGTGGGATGGAGTGGCGTGGAGCTTAATCCGCATATCCATTTTCAAAAACCTGGCACTGCAAAGTGCTGCTTTGAAAAGGTTGTTTTGCAGATGACCCAAGGGACCTCTGGGGAAAATGTTAGAGCTGGTGACAAAATACCTAGGATGTAGACTCCAAAGTGCAAGAATGAAGACTCCAAATAAATAAGGGGACAAAAGGAACTTATCCAGAAGAGTGGTTGGCAAGATACTTGAAGTTAGCTCAGAAAGCTGATTTTTAGTGGGACAGATTGTTTTGGTTATAACAGTTCTCTGTCCTCTGACCCCCAAATAATAGAGGGGTTAATCCCAGTTCACTAAGGATATAGAAAAACGCAACATTAAGACTAACTCATAGGAAAGACATTAATAGTTACACCAACGATGAGGAAATGCTCCTTTCTTCTCCTAGCTGCATGGAGAACTTCACGCATGACTAGGATTTGGAGACTGGAGATAAGACACAGCTAATGTTAGAGGTCCTTAAGTTGCATTACTGGGTAAGGCCAGGAGGTGTCACAACGGAGACCAACCCAGCAGCTCTAACTGGACCATTTTAATGGCTCCCAAAGAGCCTGTATAAGGGCCCCACAATCTTGTACTGCAGGAGAGAATTTTAAGTTCTGATAATTCCGGCGGTGGTAGCTCAGATTCCAATCACTCTCAATAATATTATTCATGCTTTTTTACAAAAATTCTCCCTGGGCTACATCTAACTAAAACAAAACACCCCAAAATGATAAATTGGTCTGTTGCAGATTCCTGGGTTACCTTTGCCAGTGAAGACATATTACCAGTTTACTTCGTAAACCTGCCACAGGGGAAGTGGCCATTTCAAAATACTTTCGGTGGATTGGTCTTAATAGAAGAGCAAAAGTGTGAGATTTGCAATGACCTTTTCGTTTGCTGTTAAGAGATTCCTGAATTGACCAGCTAGCGAAATAGCAGAAACCTGCTGTATTGCCCAATGTACTGCCTTCACTGAGTATGACAGGCACCTTCTTGCTCCTGCCCCCAGTGTAATAACAGACTTCATCCCACTCATAAATGGCCAATATTTGGCCATATAAATCTATTTTAACTTAAACCTTCAATGCCTTACATATGTGGAGCATAATAAGTTCATGCAATGGATGAAACAATTTTAGAGCAAATACAGACTTTAGAAAATACACAGTTAACGGAACCATTTTATAGGTTGAAAATAGGGTCAGAGATGTTAGTTAACTTTCCTAAAGCGCTCTGGCAGAGCCAGGAGGACATTTTAATTTCTGGACTCCAAGTTTTCTATTTTTTAAGGTTAATGTAAGTTTTATCTTAATTAAAAAATAACAAGAATACTACTGTTAGTAACGTTTCCCATTCTTTGGTTACTACATTTTTAAGTGCTTTCAGACATTAAAGCCCCTAAAGGAAATTGACCAAGGTTAAAACATATTCAGAATATCACTGGGCCTTAAGGTACTTAAAGGTTTGGGTGAGGATTGCTTGAATTTATGAAGATGAGCAAAAGGAAGGAAAGTAACTCAATAATCTGGATTTATTCAAACAAAGTTCATTGTTTACGTCAGAAGGCTTTGTTTGAAAGGAAGAATAGTTGTATACTTCCTAATATTATTAATAGAAATATAGATCGGAAAAGAAGGAAGGAACGAACAAAGGAAGGCAAGGAGGGAGGGCGGGAGGGAGGGAAAGGGAAAGGGAAAGGAAAAGAAAAGGAAAGAAAAGAAACAAGGCTTTGGGCTCTTACAAGATTTACTATTATTTTTCCACAGACCAAAGAGTACGACAGTGAGGGTCACTCCACCAGATCCTTGAATAGAAACCCAGTATGGAAATAAATCAGACAAACACAGCACACAACACAGTAAACACACGGCTTTCTCTGCACTAGCCTCAGGATTGAGTGGGGCTAGATGAGCAGTCAGCCTATTCGGATTGAAAACAGCTGCCTTTGACCCAGAGGAAGAAAATGAAGTGCTTTATAAGGCAAGGCAGCAAGAAACAAAATATGTTTTTCTGTATCTCCACAGCACACAGCCAATGAGCCCAGTGCCATAAGAACAGTGTGATGGGAGAGAGGGATGGAGATGTCAGAGAACATTATGGGAAGAGTCTCTTCTGTGCAATTGTAGACAGGAATAGAAACCTCTTTGCTTCTCTGAATTTTTTCTTTCTTTCTTTTATTTTTCTTCTTCCACCCCCAATTCATTTAATGCCAAATTAAAGATAAACCAATTAATTATGTAGATATAATCCCTGAATAGCTGTAACCCCAAACAGGGCACAGCATAAATGTTATAGTACATTTCATTTGTTCATTTACTAATTGGTGTACAAGGCAATGAAGATCCACTAGGTATAAGGTCATGGTTCTTGATGGGGCTATAGATATGATGACTATTTTTGTTCTCTTGAAGTTAGAAGTTTAACTAGGAAATAATTCTAATAAATATTTGTTGGTGGTGTGAGAGACTAGTTCAGGAAAGATCACCTGGGTGAGTCCTAAATTGCAATAAATAAACATCACTAATCATTAGAGAAACGCAAATCAAGACTACAATAAGATATCATCTCACACCGGTCAGAATGGCCATCATCAAAAAATCTACAAACAATAAATGCTGGAGAGAGTGTGGAGAAAAGGGAACCCTCTTGCACTTCTGGTGGGAATGTAAATAGATACAGCCACTATGGAGAACAGTATGGAGGTTCCTTATAAAACTAAAAAGAGAACTACCACATGACCCAGCAATCCCACTACTGGGCATATACCCTGAGAAAACCATAATTCAAAAAGACTCATGTACCACAATATTCACTGCAGTTCTATTTACAGTAGCCAGGACATGGAAGCAACCTAAGCGTCCATTGACAGATGAATGGATAAAGAAGACGTGGCACATATATACAATGGAATATTACTCAGCCATAAAAAGAAACAAAATTGAGCTATTTGTAATGAGGTGGATGGACCTAGAATCTGTCATACAGAGTGAAGTCAGATAGAGAAAAACAAATACCGTATGCTAACACATGTATATGGAATCTAAAAAAAAAAAAAAATTGGTTCTGAAGAACCTAGGGGAAGGACAGGAGTAAAGACGCAGACATAGAGAATGGACTTGAGGACATGGGGAGGGGAAAGTGTAAGCTGGAACAAAGTGAGAGAGTGGCATGGGTATATATACACTACCAAATGTAAAATAGATACCTAATGGGAAGCAGCCACATAGCACAGGGAGATCAGCTCGGTGCTTTGCATCCACCTAGCAGGGTGGGATAGGAAGGGTGGGAGGGAGGGAGACGCAAGAGGGAGGAGATATAGGGATATATGCATACGTATAGCTGATTCACTTTGTTATACAGCAGAAACTAACACACCATTGTAAAGCAACTATACTCCAATAAAGATGTTTAAAAAAAAAGAAAAGAAAAATGGCTTACATGACAACACAGTTTGGGAGGGAATAAAACAAGATATAATAGCATAGTTCCTAGAACACAGCAGACAATTTACATTAGTTTCCATTTTCCTTTCCTTTTCTCCTGTTTGACACTTTAGAATACACCACCACAGGATCTGACAAGTTAATACAGATTGATAAGGACACAATGATAAGACAGTAAATTAACAGATTCCCCGGACGAACAGAAAACTTGAAAGTCATTGAGCCCCCAAGTAGCAAGTGCCTAGGTCATTCCAGACCATAACAGAAGGGCACCTATCCTTTCCTTCAATGCTTTCAGGAAGATGATGCTGTGAACTCAGATCTAAGACTCTCCAGAAGGAATCGGAAGCTGAGGCTTATCCTTGTCTCATCATGGAGACACCTGGAAACAGAATACCCCCGCCCCTTCATTCCCTAAACATCTACCTGCTGCATGTGAGCCATCTAAGTTTGTTGCAAATGTTGAAGATTTTGATGAACTGGAGAAACTTTGTCCTAGGTGTTCACTCTTGAAGACAGATATCTTTAAGATAATGGTATTAATAGCAACTGATATCCATTCTTGCTTCTAAATTACATTTCCTTTAATATAGAAGGAAAGACTTCAGCTCCCAAAATGCTTCACTTTCAATGTCTAAAAATGATTTCGAATATATTCTAACTTAAAAAACCCTGCTTACCTGCTTCTCTTTGGATCTTAGCAAGAAAAGATTCTCAATGAAGGGGAAGAACGAGATTTTTTTTTCTTTTCAAGTATCCAAATTTTGAAAATGAAAAAGAGCATGGATTTTAATTCTTAAGGAGAGGAAAATGGAGTGGATATAAATATATTACCTGTGACGTGACTACAAAACACAGTGCTGAAGTTTAATTGGACTGAAATATCCATTCCTCACCATTGTCTTAGATAATTACAAAATGAAATCTGGTCAGAGAATTTGCAACCCTACCTGAGTGCATCCTCCAGTTTCACTGAACGTCTTTGGAACTTTTGAGCATCCTCTCTTTCCCATCTTCCTAAAGGTCCCTTTCTGGATGTGATATAAGATCCAGAGCCTTTTCTTGGCAAATCAGATGCTTCCTGATGCCAGTTGTAAGATGAACAGATTGGAGGCTACAACAGACTTTTTCTTTACACTCTCCATCCTTCCCAGCAAAGACTTTTCATTAGCTGGAGAGCAGGAGAGTTGGAATCATCTTTCAGGTTCTGTTTGGTGAGTAACATGGCTCTGAGTGGAGCCAGATTAGTAAACTTCGAAGAGGAAACCCTATTTTGCAAGGAGATTTGGTTCTAATCAGTTTATTCATTTCTGCAGAGAATTATTTAAGTGGAAGGCAGGGGACGATTTGATCAGCTAGGCTGGGGCACTCTGGAGGCCTATCAAAGAGTTTATTTGTATTTATCTTACATTTATGCTCAGCAGGGGAACCTCTATGAGGAGAGTACACTATGCATACATACTAAACATCAGTTACATCAGTTACCAGTTCTGTCTCCTCATAAAACATGATTGGAGCACAATAAATATGGAAATACGAGACACGTTAAATTAAAATGTTATTAAAGCAGTTGTAGGAACTTCTTATACATAATCATAAAGCCCTGGCTCCCATGAGGACATCAGAGAGGATGTTTCAGGCAATTTCTCCCATGGAGACCTGAGAGGCAGGAGGCATTATAAAACCCCCTATTCATTTAAAGTACATTCATTTCAGCCACTGAGAAGAGCTAAGCTATCATCACCTCACACGTCTTCTTTGATAGACTTAGAGGGGAGAGAGAACTAGAGCCAACAGAGGAGTTGGACCCTCAACCTAGGACTAGAATTCACCCGCTCAAATGTTGGAGAGAGTGATTTTCTAGTTTTCATGATCTGTATAACACAGTCATGATAAAAGAGTAATGATTCGTTTTATACATTTGTATCTATTTCTTCAGGAAACAGCTTAGGATGTGACCTTGGGCAAGCTGTTTATCCTTAGTAAGTTCACTCCTACCCCAATAGTTTAGAACTGAGGTGGAGTCTGTAGGAAGGTACACTCTTTAAAGTCAGATAGACCTGAGTTTGTAACTGCCCCCACATCAATTAATAGCTCGGTGCCTTTATGCAGTTTACCTAACTTCTCTGGGACTTTTTGTTTTTAAGTTTTAGATAATTAGGTTGATGAGTAGGGTGATAATAGGTGTCTAATGACTATTAATGAGGCAATATGTATAGCAACAGATTGAGTAGCTATTATTATTATAGCATTTATTATGCATCATGTACACAAAAACAGTGGCAGAAGGATATAGGAAGATGGATTCAAAGAAGTTAACTAATTGTAATTGCATATCGGGCACTACCGAAAGACAAACACGTGACAAAACTCTGTTAAACTACAAATGCATGAGATTAAATCCTGGCCCTTAGGTTTCTTAGAAAAAGAAGAAGGTAAGTCTAATCCACGCAACAAAATCAGAGACCAATGAATATTGCTGGCATCGTTGATGTGGTACCTAGCAAAGAACAAAGTTGGATCACTGGATTGCTAGCAGTCAAGCAAGACTTCACGAAAAAGATGACACCTTGGGGAGGGAAGGTTAGAAAGAAACCAAGAAGGTTCAGAAAGGGATGCAGAGCATGAATGAAGGTCTTGAGTCAAGAAGTATACAGCAGCACATTTGGGGCTCGGGGAAGAAGTCAGCAAGGCCAAAGGACAGGCTTTACGTAGGCATTAGCAGGAAGTCAGGCAGCTGGGGTTAGACTTCAAGCCACATAAATTCCTGAGCCACAGAACGTCTCTGAAATGGAGGGGGGAGAGGTGAGAAAGTAGAGTCTGGTGTCACAAATAAATCACATTTATTAGTTGTTTCGATGTGGTGAAGATGCTGGTTAAAAAAACACCTAAGGGGGCTTCCCTGGTGGCGCAGTGGTTGAGAGTCCGCCTGCCCCGGTCCGGGAAGATCCCACATGCCGCGGAGCCGGCTGGGCCCGTGAGTCATGGCCGCTGAGCCTGCGCGTCCAGAGCCTGTGCTCCGCAACGGGAGAGGCCACAACAGTGAGAGGCCCACGCACCGGAAAAAAAAAAAAAAAAAAAAAAAAAGAAAGAAAGAAAACCACCTAAGATGGTGGTTAGAGAAGGGAAGATGCCTGGGAAGAGTAAGGAGGAGGCGGGAAGGTGAGAGGGAGGGGTTGATGGAGCCAGGCCTGCAGATCTATCCTTTAATTATTCTGTTTCACTTCCAAAGGGGCACATCCACAAGGCATTCATTGGCAAGCCATTCTCCACCATACTTTATGGGTTCAAAGATTAGCTTAAGCTATTGAAGAGGCAAGCTAGGTCTCTTCTTGCATCACTAACGAGGAACATTCTTTCTTTCTTTTCTGTTTTCCCCTGTACGAAGATTTACCCTTTCCTTTGCCTGATACCGTTAAACTTGTTCTCTTCCAGAGAGCTGGAGAAAATAATGCTTTTCAAAAGCCCGTAAAAGCAAATCAGTGAAAGTGACCCGAGAGAGTATGTGTTACCCAACTAACACGCCCTGTTATACACCACCTCCCAGGTGAGAAGGTCTGAGCAAAGAGCCTTCCACTGGAGGCCCACGAGGGGGCCTGCAGCACGGTGTGAAGCGCCAGAGGCAATGAATCAGCTGTGGGATCGCTCTATACTCTCAATCTTTGTTTGCGAGGTCTGACAGTTTACTTTGAGCGCTGATCTGGTGAAGCAATGGAGAGAAGTTTAAGGTGGCTCCAGAGACTTGAGGCCTCATTAGGAAGAATGCAAGAGAGAAGCGTGGCTTTGTTGTTATTGTTGTTATCACTGGGGCCTCCTGCAGGAGAGAGGCCCTCAGAGAGACAGCCAAGCTGTGCAGATAGAGCCAGCCCCAAAGAAACAAGAACGCTAAGGAATAGAAGAGGTAGCCAGAGAAAGAGCCTGGAGGCTAGCAGGGTTCTATTTGGTCTTTTTCCCTAAGGCAGTGGTTCTCAGGGTCAGCAGCTATAGCAGCAGCTTCACCTGGCAACTCATTAGAAATGTACATTTTCACCCCACTCCAGATCCCAGATCAACTAAATCAGAAACTCTGGAGGTGGAGCCTAGCAATCAGTTTTAACAAAATCTCCAGGTGACTCTGATGCAAATGAGAGCTTGAAAACTGCTTTAGGGAATAAACTCAGCCCCCAGAGAACTTTTCCTCTCTCTGCTAAGCATCTATGACTTAACCCCAGCCAGTGAACTACAGAGGTTAATTCAGAATTCAAGGCCCCTACTTCCTGTCCAGTGATCTTTTGATGAGTTTAATCCAGAACTAAGCAAATCAGTATGAAAACGATATTATTTCCAAAATTCCCAAGGCTGTCCATAGGAAAAATTACAGGAATCGTTCTAAAATATCCCATCTGTTATGGAATTGCTCCTGAAATCCCATTGCATTTAAAAGTACCATTAGAGATTTCGTTTCATTTTAGGCATTTTGTTCTGTAATAACAGGCACTTAGGAATGATTCAGTCTTTTATACATTTTTGGAGACAATCATCTAATTGATTTTTATTTTGCATCTCAGCAAAGAAAATGATATATTTTTCTAGAATGATAGATGTTTAGAACAAACCTGGTCACATTTACTGGCCTGCCATCCAAATGACCATTTCCAGTTTTGACCCTGCTGTGGATTAAGAGTCACTCAATCAGCATTAGTTTATTAAGAGCCTTCCATCTGTCCAGGAATGTGCCAGGCTTAGTAGTATACTTAACTAAACACAAGGCCCCCGCCTTCAAAGATTTTTGGATTCATTTAAGGGAAATATGTCAGAAGGTATTCCAAACTATATTCAAAGGTAAGTGGCATGGTCCGGACTGGAAATCCAACAGGAGGTCCCAAGATTACTTATTTTCACTTAGTTCTAATCAGAGAACTAGCAGTCTAAGTTTTTCTTTATTTTTTCTGTGATATAAACGTTGCCTTCTGAAATGATTATTCTTCCAATGCTCTATTATGTTATTCATGCCTTTTCTCACCTGCTTCTGCCTAAAAGTCTTGATTCACGTCTACCATTTATTGCGGTTACATTTCAGAAATCAAAAGAGCAGCTCTCACGCTAAAAAAACAAGTGAGGGTGGGGGCCTGAGGGTGGGGCTGACAAGTGCTAAACGCAGGTAACTCCGCATGAAGCAATTGTCTGTAATAGGAAATGCAATGAGATGAGTTTTCCCCAGTCCTCTGGGGAAATCATTCAAATACATACTCTTATCAAACTCTAATAATGTTCCTGCTTCTGTCTGTTTGTTTTGATGAAGCTGATAATAACAGAAATCTACATTTATTTGCATTTTTCTACTAAAAGTAACTGAAGCATCCCAGAACAACATTTTTAAATGCAAATGCCTATAAGTCGCAAAAACATGAAACGTCACACAAATGCAGGCAGGGGAGTTCAGAGGTGAAGTTCATTTCAAGAATGAGCTGTGAGCTTGCTCTTCTTTTCTTGGTGTCCTTGACCTGGGAAACACAAGGGAAGTGTATTTTTTTTGTAAGGCTTCTTCAGGCTGAAGGCATTATTAAAGCATTTCTTCCCAGCAATGCAGCTAATGTTTCCTTATTTCCATTTCTAACCACTCTCTCCCCCAAAACACTGAAGGAAATCCTATGTTTTGGACACAAAATAACACTACCCAAGGAAATCAATGAAAAGTAAACTCAGAAAGGGTTTTATAGATCATCTACTCCATGCATTTCACTTTACAGATTTGACAAGTGTATCCCAGAGAATGTAAACGACCTTTCCAAGACCACAAACCAGATTGAAAAACAGAGTCAAGGAAAGAAGGAAGGCTACCCGATCCCTAATGCTGTCCACTTTAGCACCTCAACATCCTTAAGGTACTGCCTTCAGGCTCAGGACTCATATTAGGGAATCCCACCCACTGTTTAATTTTAAATTCCATTTTTAATTCTATATTCTTTTTGATGCACGTCATCATTTTTAACTTTGATTGAATACTTGTGAAAGAACACTGGTGCTTTCTAGCCCTGCAATGTTGGAATTCTATGATTCAGGGTAATTTAGGTGAGTCATTTCCATCTGCAGGAGATGAACCAGTGAACCAGGACAAAAACACCTTGGCACTTTCAGAGGCAGTTACTCTCTTCTTATACATTTGTAATTTTGTGATTTATGTCCTAGGTGTTGTACAGTGCATTGGTGGTTATAAGGAGAAATAATTTTAAAGACAAATTAGAGGAGAAACTTTGGAAGAAACCTCAGAAAGAAAAAAGGCAAAAACTGGGTTAGTTCAAGAAACAAAACTTTCTTCTACTACAAAGCACAGAAAGTCCCTATCAGGTTTTCAGCTGCATTCACTTAGAGACACTCTCATCAAATGACAGAAAGCATGGCTGACTGTGTGGTTATGGAGCCCAGCACCATCACTTAGTAACTGTGTGACTTCAATCAAGTTACTTAACGTCTCTTTACCTGAGCATCTTCATCTATGAAAGGGATAACAACAATACACACTTACACATTTGTTGTTGTGAGTAGTGAATTCATACATGTAAAACCCTTAAAATAGCACGTGGAACAATAAGTGCTCAAAGATGTTAGTGATCTTTTAGTTGTTATTATCAATGCAAAATATCATGTGTATGAAGTTGCAAGAACCAGTTTTCTGCAAAACAAGGAAATACTTATATGGTTCTTTCCAGTGCACAAAACCTATTCCTCTACTTGACTTTGTTTTCACACCAACAAAGGAGGAAAGGTCATTATTACCCGTATTTTATACATCACGTAATTGAGACTAAAAGATAAAAGGAAACATGCCCAGATTTTACATGGGAAAATGGGATTAGAGCTCCTGACTTAAATCCCATGTTCTTTGCTCTTACCATGTTAACTATCTAAGGTAATGTTCCAATTTCACCCTAATTCCTGAACTGAACTTGGAGTGAAAGTTCTAAAATTAAGGTATGGGGTGCTGATCACATGGACTAATACCATGCATTAGTTATGTATTATGGACTTTCTAAAAATTATTTCCCATAATAAAAATTGAGAGTAACATGAGGACAAACATAAAAATATATATATATATATGATAATCCATCCTTGGATTCCAGCCTCAGAGACTCTGTCCAAAACAAGCAAAGTTATACCTTCCTAATAAGTTCATGTAGGGATGAGTGTACCATACATACTGTTCTGCAACTGTTTGTTTTGTTTGGTCATTTGTTTTCTTGTTGTTGTTTTGTTTTGTTTTTATCTTAGCAATAAGTCTTGAACATCATTTCATACCAGCCTACCTATCACTCTCTATTTTCAGGGTTGTAGAGTGTAAAATTGTATGGACAGTATTTTAATCAGTCTTTTCCCGAGTCTTTTACGGTAACACAAAATGCTGCAAACATCCACCTCAAGGACTTTTGGAAGCATGAGTATCTTTCTTTTTGAAGTTTACTTATCAGACTTAATGTGTTCAATTTTCACATTGTGGCAACTCTTGTTTCATGAGTTGACCCTCCCTGAGAAAGTCTTTGAATATTCTTAGCATTTTGGAAGTCTTCACTTTACTCCTAAAGGAACAAAACAGCCATTAGCCAAGAGGACAATGAAAGGGTAAAAAAATGCAGAGAAGAGCTTTTTTTCTGTTTCATTCTCTTCATAATGATGGGTGTCAACCATGGGAGGATAGACAATTGTAGCCAAATATTTGATTATTATGAATATAGATGCCACATTTTCTTTTAGGGTCATTTGAACACCCTCCAACAGACAGAAATGATACCAGTAAGACAGAGCCTACATTTTTAAAAGTACTAACAAAATCTCACCCTCCAATCAACTATTTCTTTGTTAACTTTAACGGAACTCCCTCAATGAAGGAAACAAAACTTTTCTATCATTTAACTGTTTTAAGTTAATTTTTATTTTTTATCAAGATGATTTATCTATCTATAGTAGAAGTTATCCTGTTCATTATTATAATCTCCCATCTTTATAAATAATAGTTTACTGTGATTTTTTTAGTGTTTTTTTAAAATTTTACACATATTTGTTTTCTTCCAGTTAAACAGCTAAGGATTTTTAGTTCTATTCCTCAAACATCCCAAAACTTTCTACAATCTTTCTTGTACCACCACTGCTGAAATCCTCCCAATATAATTATGTCACTTTTGGGAGAGACTTAACCAAATGTTCGGTTTAGCTTTATTAGAATTATTTGCAAGTTGTACTGCAAAGTCAGAGTCTATATGATTACATTTTTCTTCCTATAATTCTTTTTGTTTTTCCTTTGTTCAATAATGGCCATTTCCTCCCTTAACCTCCCATGTTCTCTTACTGAGTTGTCTTTGTTTTCTCTTTAAATGTTCTGAGAGAGCTGTCAAATGCCTGTAAATGTTTTTGTCCAAATGCTCAACATTTTCAAACACACCCTCAGTTCCCATTTATTGTTTTCCTTGAAGTCAACCCTCTTGCTTTTCTTCAACCTCCTGCTTCAATTTAAACTGGCTGCTTTCTCAGTAGATGTGGGATTAATCTTTCACCTCTCATTTGGTTGAGATTTACTCTGTCTGGATCCTAAGTCCCATTCGTTTTCCTTGGTTTTGCTAAGTACACTAGCTAGTAGCTTTCTAAGAAAGAGTGCTTGGAAGTACATTTTCTGAGTCTTTTTATGATACAGAAATGTATCAGTTATACCCTGAACCAATAGTGGTGGTTGGTGGGGTAAAGAATTCAAGTTTGGAAATAATTTCCTGTCAACATTTGAAAGGCGTAACTCTGCAGTCTCCTGGCATGCAATGCTGGAAGTCTGATGCCATTCTTACTCCTGAACCTTTGAAAACTTCATTCAGCTGCTGGTGTTGCAATGAGGCACGATGAGAAGCCTTGGTGTGGATTCTCTTCCACTCAGTGACCTCTTTCAATCATGAGGACACATACCCTTCTGTCCTGGGAAATTTCCCTTTATGATTTATTTGATAATCCCTTAGGCTTCATTTCATCCATTCTCTCTCTTTCTGGGTTTTTTAAAAATTCTATCTTCTAATCCCTTTATTGATTTTGTGGGGAGGGGGCTATTTTTTTTTTGAATTTTTAAGCTTATTTTCATTTTTGGTTTCTTATCCCTACTCCCACTTATAGCACTCTGTGTTTAATTTCAAGAATAAGCTATAGCATCTTCTCTTAATTCTCTAAAATAATTAAAAATAGATAAAGTTTTTGACATATTATTCCGTCCCCCTTGTTGAATCCATCTTTCTTCAGTTTCTTTTTTTCAGTTTCTGTTGAAGGCTGTCCTCAAGTATCTGGCACTCCTTGGCTATCAACTTGTAATGTAGATTAAGGCATTAAATAGCTAATAGAATTTCCACATGCTGGGGAAGTTCTTTCTAACTAGAGGCCTTCATAGGAGAGTGACTGGATAGCAACTCTGATTCTTACTATAATTCCTTCAAATACTAATATCTGCATTCTTTAGAGTTGTTCTATATCTCCTAAGAAAATGTCTCTAGTCTTTTGCCTGAGTGTGTGAGGGTATAATGGGTGGGTAATATATCTTGCTGATCTTATACTAGGAACAGGCTAGGGTGACTTATGATTCACTTTTCATGCTTTCCTAAATGCCCATATTTTCTGTCTGGTATCTCAGTACAACCCACTACCATAGACACCAGGACAAACTATATAATTTGTGGGGCCCAGTGCAAAAAATTTGCAGCTCATTGATAAAAAAAAGTATGATTAAGAATTCTAAGATGACAACAGCAAAGTGTTAAACAAGTAAGGGACCCTTTTGAGTATGGGACTCTGTATGATCACACAGGTTGTACAGCCATGAAGGTGATCCAGTCAAAACACACTTACACTGTTCCCCACTCTGCCTGGTTCAGTTTCTCCAAAAAAGAATGAATATCCTGTCTTCTGAGAGATAGGAATAGGGTACCCGTTTGGCTAAAAGGCATGAGAAGGAAGATTTGGGGAATGAATTTTGAACAAATCCACATGTTTTTCATATTATACCTCATTCCCATTTGCTGTGATTCTTGGAAACTCTAAGAATCTAGGCTTTTCAGGGTTCTATGGGAAAACCACTTCTCACAATTTCACACCTGGTCTACTCCTCAAAATAAGTTACTTTGCTTTTTTTCATCTTGCAAAACCTTGATGACATCTGTTATCTTGTCTCCTCTCCCATTCTGTTTGTGCTTCTGTGGTAATATCTTTATTTTTTAACTGTCATTTTGGGGGCATATCAAATGAAATATATATAAAAGCATTTTGTTTTTCAAGTCACCATTTTTAGCCAGAATCATGGTAGAGCATTTAGCCATTTTATTCTTATATTTTATTTATATAAGATACCTCTTTTTACCCTCCAATTACTTCATATGGCTAATAAAAAGATAAATTTTACTGTGCTGAGTCATTTAATATTTTGAGTTCTAACACATTTTGCTTTCAAATGCCCATTTCTACCTCCTCTTCCCACTTCTTAAAAAAAAGGCACATTTTCTGGAAAACAGAGTAGACTCTGCTGTATTCTTATTGACCCAAATATTTCAGGACAGGGTATGTCTTGTTCTAGCCAAATTGCTGGCTGAAGAAGATAAGATATTGAATTTTTAATTGCAAGCCATTATAAAACTAGCTGTTTTGTATCAACTAACATATAATCAGTAGGTAACTATTCTCCATTGGTTTCAAGACAAAAGCCTCAAATTTAATTAGCTATCTGAGGCACAGCCAAGAACTTAGTGACCGATAATCATTCTGACAGAACTAAAAGTTGAAGAAGTCGGATGACAGTAGAAAATCTTCATTTTTA
Organism: Phocoena phocoena; assembly: GCF_963924675.1. Classification (NCBI taxonomy): domain Eukaryota; kingdom Metazoa; phylum Chordata; class Mammalia; order Artiodactyla; family Phocoenidae; genus Phocoena; species Phocoena phocoena. The sequence continues at coordinate 23,271,492 of NC_089234.1, forward strand.
ATGAAGGAATGGACTGTGTTGCGCCTATACTGTGTATATATACAAACGTAATACCATTTTAAACAGAATTCTTGGTTCAGGCTTCAAACAATGCTATTTCACTGTGCCTTGCTAGAGCTTCACTTAAAATCAATACCGGTGTGCTGCATCAGTACCCAAGTGTCCAGCAGAGCTGAAGAGACAGTAAGCTAGCAAGAGAATTAATTGGGCCAGATCCAAATTCTCAATGATCTCAGCCATCTCACAATCATAGAAGCCAAATATAACCCCAATCTCCCAACTGGTAGTGTACTGACTGTCTAATTAAGGAGCAAAACTGTCTAAGGTGATTTAAGATCTAGCTTCATTCTACAGTGAGATGGATGTCTTGTCAAAAATCTGATAAAATATTCACTACTACAGCCTATTCGACCCAGATGCAACTCAACCAAATTGTGGAATGGAGACTGGAGAAAAGGCTTTATGTTTTCTTCCTTCTGAACATTAAAAAAGAAAAAATTAAGCGCTTCTCTTCCTGTTTTATTTCCCTGTGGAAAATGTCTTCATTTTCATTCCCACAGGACTGTGGGAATGTCTTCACTACACTTCTTAGAGTTGGGAAAATAAATGAGTATCTATGAGTAAATGTTAATTCACTTTGTCAGACAACTATTTTTGAGGGAGGCAATTAAGATGTTCTACTTGTAGTTTGACCTGCCCTACCCTGGACTTTCTTGAGACAGAAATGTAAACAGAAGCGAGAGTCTGGGGCTAAAGATCTCCTTAGCCCTGATCATAGAGAACTGAAGACTTTTAAGAGGTCATTCTTTGCATCTGCCTAACAATGGACTTCCCAAAGGTTATTCTCCATCAAATTTAAGGCTACTGCCTTTCAATCTTACAAAGCTAACGTATATCATTTTTTATTTACCCCACAATGGAAAATAATTCTAATCACTCTTGACTCAACAGATTTAAGCTGTAAAGTGAATTTTCTTTATCTGATGTCTCTACTGAGTAGGATTCCACTGACAACATGGATCTTGATGTCCTCTAAAGTAGAGTGAATTTGTGAAAATGTAGAAACAATACCAAACTAGCTGGAAATTCTAGTCTCTAGTTCAGTTCTGTGACTCTAGTTTGGGGACTTGGAAAAATAACTCAGATCCTTTGGATATCATTTAACTACTATTTAAATTGAGAACAATATCATTTGCTCATTATTTCTAGCTGAATTCATCGTGTTTCCTCCATATCAAGCCTTCTGCTACCCGCATAACCTGATCTACCTGAAATTAAATCTGTTACCCTTCTCCTACCCGCATAACCTGATCTACCTGAAATTAAATCTGTTACCTTATTTTGTCCCCATAATAATCCTACCAAGAGATGAGCCATTAATATATGGATCAGAGAAGTTAAGTTATTGAAGGATATCACACAGTTCATAAACAAGAGAATCAGAATTCACAGTTAAGTAAACATGGCGACACAATTTATGACCCTATGTCATACTACTCTATTTGACTGCAGAAAAACTATTTTACCTCCTTTTGACACCAAGTCGTCCTAATCTATGTAGTGGCACAAAAAGTCAGGCTATTCAGAGGGAGGAACATCCCAAATTCATTCTAAGAGGCCACAATCACCCTGATAGCAAAACCAGATGAAGATAGCACAAGAAAAGAAAACTACAGACCAGTATCACTGATGAACATAGATGCAAAAATCCTCGACAAAATACTAGCAAACAGAATCCAACAGCCCATTAAAAGGATCATACACCATAATCAAGTGGGGTTTATCCCAGGAATGCAAGGATTCTTCAATATATGCAAATCAATCAATGTGATACACCATATTAACAAAATGAAGGATAAAAACCATATGATAATCTCAACAGAGGCAGAAAAAGCTTTCACAAAATTCAACACCCATTTATGATAAAAACTCTCCAGAGCTGCAATGAACAGACTTATATATACTACCATGTAAAACAGATAGCTAGTGGGAAGCAGCCACTGATCACCTAGAGGGGTGGGATAGGGAGGGTGGGAGGGAGACACAAGGGAGAGGAGATATGGGGATATATGTATATGTATAGCTGATTCACTTTGTTATAAAGCAGAAACTAACACACCATTGTAAAGCAATTATACTCCAATAAAGATGTTAAAAAAATAATAATAACTCTCCAGAAAGTAGGCATAAAGGGAACTTACCTCAACATAATAAAGGCCATATATAACAAACCCACAGCCAACATCATTCTCAATGGTGAAAAACTGAAACCATTTCCACTAAGATCAGGAACAAGACAAGGCTGCCCACTCTCACCACTCTTATCCAACATAGTTTTGGAAGTTTTAGCCACAGCAATCAAAGAAGAAAAAGAAATAAAAGGAATCCAAATCAGAAAAGAAGTAAAGCTGTCACTGTTTGCAGATGACATGATACTCTACATAGAGAATCCTAAAGATGCTACCAGAAAACTACTAGAGCTAATCAATGAATTTGGTAAAGTAGCAGGAGACAAAATTAATGTACAAAAATCTCTTGCATTCCTATACACTAATGATGAAAAATCTGAAAATGAAATTAAGAAAACACTCCTATTTACCACTGCAATAAAAAGAATAAAATATCTAGGAATAAACCTACCTAAGGAGACAAAAGACCTGTGTGCAGAAAATTATAAGACACTGATGAAAGAAATTAAGGATGATACAAACAGATGGAGAGATATACCATGATCTTGGATTGGAAGAATCAACATTGTGAAAATGACTCTACTACCCAAAGCAATCTACAGATTCAATGCAATCCCTATCAAACTACCACTGGCATTTTTCACAGAACTAGAACAAAAAATTTCACAATTTGTATGAAAACACAGAAGACCCCGAATAGCCAAAGCAATCTTGAGAATGAAAAATGGAGCTGGAGGAATCAGGCTCCCTGACTTCAGACTATACTACAAAGCTACAGTAATTAAGACAGTATGGTACTGGCACAAAAACAGAAATATAGATCAATGGAACAGGATAGAAAGCCCAGAGATAAACCCACACACATATGGTCACTTTATCTTTGATAAAGCAGGCAAGCATACACAATGGAGAAAGACAGCCTCTTTAATAAGTGGTGCTGGGAAAACTGGACAGCTACAGGTAAAAGAATGAAATTAGAATACTTCCTAACACCATACACAAAAATAAACTCCAAATGGATTAAAGACCTAAATGTAAGGCCAGACACTATCAAACTCTTAGAGGAAAACATAGGCAGAACACTCTATAACATAAATCACAGCAAGATCCTTTTTGACCCACCTCCTAGAGAAATGGAAATAAAAACAAAAATAAACAAGTGGGACCTAATGAAACTTCAAAGCTTTTGCACAGCAAAGGAAACCATAAACAAGACAAAAGGACAACCCTCAGAATGGGAGGTAATATTTGCAAATGAAGCAACTGACCAAGGATTAATCTCCAAAATATACAGGCAGCTAAATTGTAAATTGATACAGCCACTATGAAGAACAGTATGGAGGTTCCTTAAAAAACTACAAATAGAACTACCATATGACCCAGCAATCCCACTACTGGGCATATACCCGGAGAAAACCATAATTCAAAATGAATCATGTACCACAATCTTCATTGCAACTCTATTTACGTTAGCCAGGACACAGAAGCAACCTAAGTGTCCATCGACAGATGAATGGATAGAGAAGATGTGGCACATGTATACAATGGACTATTACTCAGCCATAAAAAGAAATGAAATTGAGTATTTGTAGTGAGGTGGATGGACCTAGAATCTGTCGTACAGAGTGAAGTAAGTCAGAAAGAGAAAAACAAATACTGTATGCTAACACATACATATGGAATCTAAAAAAAAAAAAATGGTTCTGATGAACCTAGGTGCAGGACAGGAATAAAGATGCAGATGTAGAGAATGGACTTGAGGACACAGGGAGGGGAAAGGGTAAGCTGGGATGAAGTGAGAGTGTAGCATTGACATATATACACTACCAAATGTAAAATAGATCGCTAGTGGGAAGCAGCTGCATCGCATGGGCTGCTCAGCTCAGTACTTTACGATCACCTAGAGGGGTAGGATAGGGTGGGTGGGAGGGAGACGCAAGAGGGAGGGGATATGAGGATATATGTATACGTATAGCTGAATCACTTTGTTATACAGCAGAAACTAACACAACATGGTCAAGCAATTATACTCCAATAAAGATGTTCAAAAAAAAAAAAAGTAGGACTATTTCATAGGGCTATGATAGGGTTATGATAAGACAATATATGCATGGCAGTTAGACCTGTGCACCTGTGAAATTAAATTATTTTTATTAAAATTAATTTAATATGCTATTATTAAATGTTTTATGCATCTCCAGTGCTTGTCACTTAGGTCCCATTGTCACCCATTAGCTGGCTGGAAAGTTTCTAAATAGGAGTAGGCAGGACTCTGCAACAGGGACTACCATGTTCCTCAAAGGACTGGAAGGCCCACCATGCCCCATTGTCTCCTGGGAGTTTTTTTCAAACCATTGCCAGATAAAGGGTAAGCAGTGTGCACTTTCTTAGTTTGTATCAGCAATGAAAAGCCTTCCCTGTTAGCCAAAGCTCCTACTCTAACACCGGAAAGTATTTAGACCATTGCAGCTGGCTCTTCTCCTGGGTTTCAGGACATCTCAAGACTGAACAGATTATACCTAGTTAGGGTTTAGAGAGGAAGAATAAGATTTGGTACAGCCTAAAATCTGTCATTAACATTAGTAGCTTTGTTAGGGGAACCACTGACCGAAACCACCCACGCTGGCCAGGCACTATAGCAACCACTTGCATGAATTATCTTACAACAGGAGGTCCTGGTAAGGAACTGGAACTAACAAGCTACCACCAACCAGAAGAATTCGGGAAAGGTCAAAAGGAGAGAGGAGAGGCTGAACAATGCGCGCCACCAGGAAGGACCCTGAGTCAGAATGATTGGCCAGAGACAACCCAGAAACTAACCCCATTATCATAAAACCTGAGACTGCAAGCCATGTGGCAGAGCAGTTCTCCTGGGTTCCCTTACCCTGCTGCTCTCTGCCCGGGTGCCCCTTTCCAGTACAGTCTCTTGCCTTGTCAGCACGTGTGTCTCCTTGGACAATTCATTTCTGAGTGTGAAACAAGAGCCCACTCTCGGGCCCTAGAAGGGGTCCCCCTTTCTGCAACAGCTTCCCTCCTTTATCATGTGAGTACTGTTTTTTCCCACTGGATCCTCAGACTGATGGATGATACACTACATTATTTCTCAAAAAGCCAAATGCTGTAAGATAGTTGCAGGTGGACGGATGTGCTGGCAAACAGAACCCATTCTAATTTTCTGCAAACATGGTGGTTAATTCCTGGAAGTATTGACCTGGTGGTAGAAACAAAGACTGAGGCCATTTTGGATTGAGATGTATGCATTTTCTCAGATTAGGACTTCCAGACCATCATCAAGTCATCTTAAGGTTTCAGGTTGCTGTTCCACTCTCCCCTCCCCCCACACCATCCCTCTTGTCCCCCCAGCCCCATGATCTCCCCATCACTATCTGGAACTCCAATCTCACCTCATTGAAACAAGCAGCCACAGAGTCCCCTGGAAAGCCTGCAGATGTATTAAATCCTGGTATCTGCAGCACAGCTCTCAGGGCATCTGTGCAGCCGTCAGGATTGATGTGCTTTAATGGTTTTCTTGAGAGAAGCTGCCTGTGTGAAACAGTTGCCTCTGGAACTGGCCGAATACTTGTTACTGGTCTTCCCTGCTGTGTGAGGTGGCACAACCCCTGACAGATAAATAAGAGCCTGGGTTAAAAGGGAGCCCCTTAAAAATAAAAATCATTCCTTTTGCCTTTCTATTTTAAAGTGCTGTTTTGCAAAGAGCCTCAGGCTTCTCATCCTTTGCCGGTAGCAACATTCCCCATAATGAACTCCCCACATGAAATGAGAATGTATATATGTAGGGCAGGAAGGCCTGCCTCTGTTTCGGGAGAGCAGAGTGACAAGTGCTGCTTGTTTATTTTGTATTACTGAAAGGCTTAAGAGATGCCCCTGTCACAAAGCCCCGGAAGAATGATTGGGGAGAAGGGTAAAGCCCCAGAATGAATCCACCTTATGGAAGGATAAAGATGGTTAATCACAGTGTTCCTTAGAAGAAAAGACAATAATCAGAGCATGCTGGGACTCATTTTAAGTTCTTTAATATACATATGCGAATGAAAAATGTTGCCGGCCGTATCAGTAAATGAAAGATGTTGCCTCAGTCAGCAGTTACAGCCACCCCAATGGGGGGCCCTAAATAGCTTTCCAGGATGGGAAAGAACAGGATCCTGCCCTAAATAGCTAAGGTTCCCATCAGAGGAATGATCTCGATGACCTTAGCCTCCTGCATCTTCCCATGCATAGAAAAGTGCTAAATTCATTAACTTGAGATGCCTGGTTTTCTTTAATTAATGGCAATCTTTTGATATTCCAACTACCTGGTTTTTGTTGCAGAAACTCCTATACATCCTGGCTCCTCCCTGACCTCTTCACAGCAGTCCCTCCGAGCATCTGAGAAGCTGCCTCTGGGGCTTAAGTCCACTAAATAAAACATAATTCTCAGCTCTTAGGTTGCGCACTTCTTTCCAGTCGACACATATGTCCTACCCAAGTCAGTATTTTGCAGATTCGTTTCCTAATGGATTCTGTAAATACGAGGACACCAAGCCCTAAACAGGGAAGATCAGAGGTAAAGACTGTGGAGATGAAGTAGGGACAGGAGAACTGTGGCAATATTAGAAGTGGCATTTAGAAGAAAGAACAGACTGGAAGAAGGCAAGGAATTAAATAACTGATGGATTATGTGGGTTCATTTTTGTTTCCCAGTCTTCTGGGCACACTTGGGACCTTGCTTTAAATATTTTTGCCTTAGTAGAGTCCAAGCATAGACACAGTTTAGTTATTTTAACCTCTGAACCATTTCAGGTAGAAGAGTCACTGGTACATTTATTCTGGACACCAAAGTAGGAGAATGGAAGCAAATACCAAGTTAAAGTAGCTACTCAGGCTAGCTAGAAAAAGAAGAAAAAAAGAAAAACCACTAAACCAACCAACCTTAGAACACATGCCTGGCTTTGATTAAGAAATGTCTTCCAGGGGCTTCCCTGGTGGTGCAGTGGTTGAGAGTCTGCCTGCCGATTCAGGGGACACGGGTTCGTGCCCTAGTCTGGGAAGATCCCACATGCCGCGGAGCGGCTGGGCCCGTGAGCCATGGCCACTGAGCCTGCGCGTCCAGAGCCTGTGCTCCGCAACGGGAGAGGCCACAACAGTGAGAGGCCCGCGTACCGCAAAAAAAAAAAAAAAAAAAAAAAGAAATGTCTTCCAGATAGCTTTGTGATTTCAGCCAAGGACAGGACTGACTGTTGCCAATAGCAATCACTGTGGAGAAGGCCTTATGGTCATTTGTCTTTTAATCAGCAAAATATTTCACACTTCCCTCACATTCAAAGGTGGAATGCTGTGAATATCTGAAGTGTTACAGGCAAATGGTTTTCTCTGGAGTAGTTTGAGTTCATTTGTGCAACAATAAACTGCTTTAGAGAATTTAAGATGCATTTACAATTTAATATATAGGTGGAAAATACTTCCTTATTTTCCTCCTCTCTCTTCAGCAGGTCTGTGTATGCTGGAAGCCAATTTTTAATATTATAGATGTGAATCAGTTAAGCTTTTAAATCTGGGGATATTCAATTATATGGAGACTATTTTGGAGAAGCAAAACTTGACTTCAGGTAAAAGTATTTGGTCTCCGTTAATTTTACAAGAGAAAATAAATTAGGCTTATTTCATCAAATAGCTATTTCTTATTATCTTTGTTTATTAGGAAATGATAGCATCTGCTAATCCATAACACATAAGGACTCTTGATAATCAAAACAGCAAAACACTTTTTAAAATATCATTTTCTACAAGATGGTATTTTAAACAAGTTTCAGATTTAGCAGCTCAGTTTCCCTTCCTGTTGTCTAATTGAGACCTCATCTGGGGCCTTCAATTTACTGATCTCAATTCGGAGGCCATCCCTAACAGTTTTATGCCATGAGACTTCAACAGGAAAAGACCCGCATTAAAGAGCTCCATTCTCCCATGTACTGACATAGGTCTGAGGCAGGTTGAGTGATATTGCCTTACAGAGTAAGGGTAAAGGCTTTCAGAGGGGATCAGATGTAGGCTGATGAATTTCAGATTGTAGATATTTTCGTTACAAGGAGGGCTACCATGTGGCAGCTGGAACAACTGGTTTTAATTAATCTGAATAAACAGTGGGCTTTGACAAACAAATAATAACCATCAAATTAAACAGCTTTCTGGGGAGAAAACCTTCCAATGTGGCAGTACTGCCTTTGAGCTTTTGAGGGATTATATCTAATAAACTGCTCAGTGCATCTCTAATGGAAGAAGCAGCCATGGAGTACGTGTATTGAGGAATCGGGGAGGGATTTGACTTACCTGAAACTGCAGGAATGAGAGAATCACAGAATGCTGGAGCTGAATGGGACTTGGGCAGTCATTTACACCATCCCTCCCTTTCAGGGTCCAAAGAAGAAAGAGAATTGAACTGCAGACAGACAGAAATAGAGAGAGGCAGATGGAGACAGAAAGGACCAAAGCCAGAGCCAGAGTGAGAGAGAAAAATCTATATTCGGTACGTTCTATTTACTAAAAATGGAGTATAGGTAACCACTTTAAAAATCATGATAACAAGGTTTCGAAGCTTCAAATAACTGGATATTCCACCAGTGCGTTGTATCCATGACATCCCCAGAAGTTTGAGATGATGAAGCACCCTGGACCTATATCCTACTATGGGCAGGATCATTATCAAATGCGTTGTTCCAAGAGATCTTTGCATCAATATTGAACCTAAATCACCATATTCCAATATTCACTGAAGGGAAGTGTTAGATATGTTTAGCCACCGTTCCCTGTCTGTGGACTTCCCGGTAGTTTGACTAGAATGGACTCGTACAAAATAGTAGCATACGCAGCTATAGCCTACTGTGACTCTGCCCACATTTCTATTCTCTCTGACTCCCATATAAAATCAGTGCAGGAAGCTCCAGATGGCTGTTTCTCTTCCAGGAAGGAGCCCCTTCAATCCTGGGATGCAGATTGTGAGACAACGCCAATAATAATTCTAATTGGTATTTTCCCAACTTCAGTCACTTCCTCAAACTCCAGACTTACATTTCCATTTTTTGGATGGAGTCATTGACACCTTTGCTAAGCTATAGTCACGTAGAAGGATAATGGACAAAATCTCAAGGGGAAAATAAGCCCTCTGAAAAGCCAAGAAGGATGCTCTAAAAGTACCACAATCTCTGTATCTAGACTTCCTTTCTTTCTCCTTTTAATTATTAATTTTGAAAATTTTCTCAAATTTTTCTTTCCTGAGGCCAGCAGTGCCTTGGTTTGTCCCTAAGTATTTATGTTAGGATTATTGGAAGTTTTACTCTACAGAAAGGATACAGATGTATTATTTGGTGGCAAAGGTACCAACTAGAAACAAAGACACACAGCTTCGATGACATCTTTTTCAGTATTTCATTGTGTCAGGGTGAATTCATTCTATGTGAAAAGTCATGGCTTCTGCTCTTAAGATGCACATAAAATACAGCTACAACTCTTACAAGTTGGTTTTCCTTCCTTCTACAATCACAGGAAGAAAGGTATAGAGTATTCTGTAAGACGGTGGAATGGCAGTGGTGGAGGAGAGTATAGTAATTAGGATCTGAGGCTAGTGGTCTGTAGGGCAGCACTAGGTGACGAAGGCAACTCATGAAAGCATCTTTGGTTGCCTCCTGTTTTTCATGAATACACCCATCCCACCCTATCTCCCATGGCAAGATATGCTTACTGGCGATGTATGCTACCCAACATACCCAATGGGCATGCAAGCGTGTGCATGCACACACACACACCTGCACCCACATCATTGCACCTACCAAAAGAGCTGCACGTGTCTTTCTTAACAACATCTCACATTTTTTGCCTTCCTCAAAGTCAAAACTGCTTTTCTCCCATTTCCCTGGGATTATCACGTTATCTCCTGGGTATTATGATGAAGAGGTAATAAAAGAGTTCTTTCACACGCATTGAAGAATACAGTGAAATAGTGTCAGGACGTTCTGTAGCATTCATTCTGTGACACCATTCCTAGAAACTTTTGGTTCATTAAGTTTTGGGGGGCATCTAGAGAAGAAATATTTAGTTAAAATCGAGACTCATAAGTGCAGTCCCGCTTTTTAGTACTTTAGTACTCGGGCAGACGTTTGCTGCCCCCAGCCCACTGGTGGGAAGGCAGTTGGTCATTCTTCATTCCTCATGCTTTGCTCAGTAAAGGACATCTCTGGGGAGAGTTTGAAATGTGTGCTGACAGCAGGCAAAATCTTCTGTCCGTGTGACTGTCAGATTAGATAGACACTTGGAGATAGTTCATATAATTGGATGTGTGTGTGTGTGTGTGTGTGTGTGTGTGTGTGTGTGTGTGTGTTGAACTCTTTCTCACCACAGAAGAACAGAGAGAACTTTCCACTGGCAACGTTTCCATCAAGGCTTAAGCAAAACGAGTATGATGCACAATATCTCCCACCTCCTCTTAAAGACACAGGTAAAACGCTTCCCATACTCTTCTGCATGGTCATCCCAAGGTTCTGTCTTCCATCCTTAATTGTAGTCTGGAGCATTCTCAGAGCTATTTTCATCTGTGAGTAGTTATGTGGTTTTTTGCGGGGCAGGGGGGAGTAGGAATGGCTGGGACCTCGCAGTCTGCCATCCAGCTGACATTAGTCTGTTATAAATCTATAATAGTTATTTTAATGGTTATATAATATTCCATTATGGTTATAATATTCCAACCAAAAGGTTAACTTATCATAATTCTAGTCCATTTACCATTCTCCAATTGGACTATTGCTACATATGTTTTTATGTATTTTCGGTGTTACAAATAAAGATGTAATGGTCGAGTTATTTTTTAAGACAAAGTAAAAACTAAGTATATAACTGTTGAATCAAAATCAATCCGTTTTTCTAAGTAAAATGTGGCTTTCACAAGCAAATTGAAGTATCAGCAATGAACAGAAAAATTTGAGGAATAATGCAGATCATAATGTAAATGATAAGGTGATTTTTAGAGAACTCGCACACTTTTTAAATGCAAAACTCAAGGTGCCTTCAAGTGCTCCCTGTTATAAGTATTTGCTGAAACTTACTAGTTTATAAAAAGTGTCACTTTAAACATCAGTTTCACCACTCTGGATTCATGGGATTGGGCCTAAATATTAGTTATAAGATAAATTTTAAACAAAGTTATCACTTTCAAAAACCTATAGTAACTAACTATAAACAAGTATTTCTGGGTAAAATCCTGGTGGATTCTAATTACTTGATAACTAGTTATAAATAGTGGAACTTTGTACACAACCAATTAATGAACTTGAATCCTTAAAAACATTTGGTTCCTTTTAGTAGGTTAAACATATCTTTATACAATGGCATTCATACTAAGGTACTCAGCAAAACTTTTCTTCCTAGAGACAGTCTAAGGCAAGCTGGAGGCCAAGCTAAGTCAGATGATGATAACTCTACCACTTAGAGGAGTGTAAATTAGTATTTCTCTGTATGGTACAGTGAGAGGAGGGAGGAGGAACAATTTATTTGCTTCCTAAGTGACTTCTACTTATTTTTTTTAATGTATGTATTTAGTAAGCACAAGTTCTGAAGCTTAGCTGCCTTCCCTGCTCTGAATTTGTCCTAGATATTTCCAGGACCCTATTGTGATTGACATTGACTCAGACAGCCTCTGCTTCTAAAATCTACACATATTACGTCTTCTTTATATAATTATAATACCTCGAGTGAGTATAACCTATTTCCTATTAAAGGCCAATAAAAGTTGCAATAAATATTAGGAAAAAGACAGTTGAACTTCAACTCACGAGGGTCTCTTAGTAAATGTAGAAGGTAGAAGTGACCTTTATTCTCATGATGATCCAAAGCAGTGATAAAGGTTTCCTATGTGAGCCTGTGAAATGTCCTCAGCTCTTTCCTTCCTGGGTAGTGATGCTAATATGTTGTAAAAATGTGGCCCTTTTTTGCATATAGCTATATAGCGCTATAGTAAAATGGAGCCAGGAGTGAGATTAGTCCTCAAAATGTGTGTCATCTGCTTGCTTTGATGATGATGATGATGATAAAGACAATAACCGTTATTAAGTACATACTATCTTCATGGCACTCATTTAAGTGCTTTATACTGATATATTTTTTGTCTTTAATCTTCACTAGCCTATGAGGTTAATGCTATTTTTATGCCAGTTTTACAGATGAGGAAACAGATTTAAGCTCACGATTATACAGGTGTTATGAGGTGGAGCCTGGATTGGATTCCAGGCAGTGTGGTTCCAGAATCCAGTTGTTTAACAACCCTGTACTTCTGCCTTTGGTGGAAATTTACAATGAAATTATCAGACTCTCTGAGAGTGCTCAATGAATTCATTTCAATTAGCACTTATCAAGTGCTTTTGTGCCCAGCACCTAGTATACATTTTATAGAAGGCTTTGAGAGGCAGGTTAAGCCACATCACCTGGTTTTGCATAGGCAACTCTCTTAGTCAACTCAGGTTGCCACAACAAAATTCCTCAGACTGCTTAAACAACATTTATGTAGGTCAGGAAGTCCAAGATCAAAGTGCTGGCCAATTTGGTTCCTGATAGAGACTCTCTTCCTGGCTTGCACTGTGTGCTCACATTTGGAGAGAGAGCGAGAGTGAGAGAGGGAGGGAAAGAATGCTCTCTGGTATCTCTCCTTATAAAGGCACTAATACTATTATGAGGGCCCCACCCTCACGACTTCCTCTAAACCTAATGTATTAATCAGGGTTCACCAGAGAAACAGAACCGATAGTCTACCTCTCTCTTCTTTTAGATGTTCCAACCATACCTTGTAAGAAATGTTCATGCAAGACAGGTAAAACAGTATTTAGAGGCGAGATACTCTTTTCCTATTAATTGGCATCAGGCAGATAGAAATTCTCCAAACCAATGGCACAGTTCTACTTAGGGATAAAGTTCAGGTGCCAGCCCCAGGGATAGAGTAGGACCCACCAGGTTGCTATACCCAGTTGTGCAAGAGAAGGGAGAATCTCTATATATTTTAGCAATTGCTTATATAGAAATCTTTAATGGCACCAATGAAAGCCCACTTCTAGCATTTGTCATGTTCTTTAACAAGTCTGCAATTTCCTCAATAAAATTTATTTCTGAAATTGTTCATTAGTGAAGCATTTGTTTCCTCTTATGATATGAATAACAAAAATGCTTGGAGTAGTTGCCTCTGAAGTAGGTGCTTCCTGATTAGATGGTTAGCTCAGTACTCCCAGAGTATGAATTCCTGTTGAAATCAACTAAACCAAAGTTGCTGCTTAAGAAACAGCCATGCACACATAATACTGCACTGTCACATTCAAGGAAAGATGAACTACAAAGCAAAGAGTACCACTCACAGTCCTAGAGGGAGAATTTGATGATATAATGTATGTAAACATTTACCACAGCAGCTAGTTAAAACAACACTCAAACTTGAGAGGTTTTCATATTTCACTGAATAGTAGACATTAATTGTAAGATGCACCACTATTTTATATATCTCGGAAGGAAAACCAAAACTGCCCCAACTGAGGAAATTAGTAAGAAAATGGTGCTTAAAGCCATGATATTAAAAAAACTTCATGCTCCTTGAAAGGGTAAACTAGCAGTACACCCACCATGCAGAAAGAGACCACAAGGAAACCTGCATGTCTCAAACTTGGCACCAATTAGAAGGAGAGGAAAAGAAAATCTCCTCTGAATTTAATTTTTTTTAACCAAGTACATATTCATTCAAGTTCAAAGTCTGAAGACTACCAGTGCAGTTCCAAAACCTACATTTAATTTAAAGTGATCTCTTAGATGGGTAGTGGCCAACCTAAGTGAACTGACAGAAGCCAATGTAAATTCTCTCTGAAAAACAATTTTAATTCAGACAGAAGGCAGACAGCAATGTAAGACACTGTTGATTTTAAGGCACATCCTAATTTCAGATAAATGAATTAACATGTGAAAATATGTGCATATTATAGCCAATGAAAATATGGTTAATTTATTACTTCATTTACTTGAATTAAACAATCTCTACTCAATGCATTTCCTTTACAATAGGCATTGCAATACTATAGAGCATCTGAGTAGATTCTGGGTATGGTTAAATAATGATTGACTATATTTATGCTGCCAAAGGAACTGTAGAAGGAGATAATTTCAAAGCTTTATTCCAATATCTCACAGGCATTGACCTCACCTGGCTGAAAGAGAAAGGCTTTCCTTTTGTTGACTTGTCATCAATGTTCTCTAATGGAAAAGAAACCCTTTGGAGAGCAGGCCTCTGGGAAGCCTCTTTTATAACATTAAGTTCTTTCAGGTTCATCCTTTGATTCTTAGTAGATCTCCAGCACATGTTTCTGTACCTCTGAAGTACAGTTGTTGGAGTTTTAACTTGATTAAGCTGTCACTCAGAATTGTTGTTTATATCATCGATCCAACATCAAAAAGCTGCCATGTCATGGATCTGATATCAAAAAGATCTGGAGTGACAGCAGGAGCAGATGGAGTGTTACATCCTGAATGTTCATCTAAATCATTCTGAGGTTTCCTCCTCTGGAAATAAATCAGGGCTAGCTGTGGGAAACTCAGATCCTCAGATTAACTCCAGGACATATACAGAAAAAACTGAATGAATTGTTTGAGTTGGGAGATAGTATGAACTGGTAGGCTTCTCAAACTTGCATTTGAAAAATATCAGAGATTTTTGTCATGAACTTTTTATTTCTAATAATTTTAGGTTCAGAGAAATTTTCAAAGATCATACAAAGTTCCTAGCAACCCCTCACTAAGTTTCCCATTGTTGACTTAAAGAAAGGCACACAACATAAGTGTTGTGAGTTTCAGTGTTATGCTGGGTCTTGCTGAGGACTACAGCTGGGGAGACATTCCCTCAGGTAGCTCTGAGGAAACCGCCCCGAAGAGGTGGGGGAAAAGCCAGTTTATATATGACTTTTGGCTAGGGGACACATGAAGTCAAGCATACATCTTGGTAAAGACTACTGCTAATCACTAAGAACAGATATCTCAAGTTAATAATTTTAGTACTTTTCTATGAATGTGAAGGTACAAAACTCTGGGGGCATTAAAATTCTTCTTGAGATATGCATTTAAGTATCTAAGGGTCCTGCTTGTCCAAAGCACAGAGTGCCTCATTCTGTTATCTTCTTAATTTCCTCTCCAGATGCACAGTCAATCAGAGACTGTAGTGCATTAAGACTTAACCCTTAACTAACAACCTACTGTATAGCACCAGGAACACTATTTGGTGCTCTGTAATGACCTATATGGGAATGGAGTCTAGAAGAGAGTGGATATATGTATATGCATGGCTGATTCACTTAGCTGTACAGCAGAAACTAATACAACATTGTAATCAGCTATACTCCAATAAAAAGTTAATTAAAAAATTAAATTATTTTTAAAAAAAGACTTAACTCTTGTAAGACTCAGTGGTGAGTAATGCTCTTTGTTCTTTGTTCACACCCTAAGTTAACATCTTATGTCACCATGCCACATTTGTTAGAACTAAGAAACAACACTGATATATTCAAAGGCTTTTAAAATAGTATTCTTTTTCAAAAAGGCTTTTAAAAATACACTGTGAAGCTCCAGACATTATATGAATACACATGAGATTATATATAAAATAACCAAGCTTTGTATGAAAGCTAAATTGAATTTATTTTTCACTTTGTTTATGCTATCCCTACACCACCCACTGCCTCCTACTTAAAATTTTGATAAAGAACCTCCTTAATCCTGTCAAGGCCCAATTTAAGACTCAGTTCGTCCATGTTCTGTTCCCACTGCCATGGATTTATTCATCCCCAAACTCCTATTATGTATACTAGGTACTACATAAATGCAGACCCAGTCATATTTCTGATTTGCATAAATAAGTTTTTATTCATAAATATATTATAACCTTAGAGTTTGGAATATAAAAGACCTCAGTTCGTATCCTGATTTTTCTATCATCCACAGCTGTGTGATCTTGAGCAAGTAGGACTGATATTATTACTATCTACCTGATAATATGTGTGAATATTAAATAAACTTTTACATAAAGTGCTTAGCATAGTCTTTGCGACATAGTACAGGGCCAATAAGTATTAGCTATAACTACTACTGTTCCTTCTACACAAAGCAGGGGTCCATGAGCTATGACCCATGGGCCAAAACTGTCCCACTGCTCGTTTTGGTATAATCTATGAGTTAAAAATCATTTCTACATTTTTGAATGGTTGAAAAAAATAAAAAAGACTATTTGGTGACATGTAAAAATTATATGAAATTCAAACTCAGTGTCCACAAATAATTTTATTTCAGTATAGCCCCATTCATTGGTTTAGAATTGTCTGTGGCTGCTTTTGAGCTGCAATGGCAGAGTTGAGTAGTTGCAACAGATACCACGTGGCCCACCAAGCCTGAAATATTTACTATCTGGCCCTTTACAGAAACAGTTTGCCAACCCTTGCTCTAGAAGTTTTGTTTACTGTCTCTCATTTGTTCTCTGAAGAAGCATAATAATGCCGTATTGTTTTCTTTTATTTTGTCTTATTTATTTTTTTGCTACGGGCATTACCCTAAAAGAAACTATCCTTGCTCCATGAGACGATAACTAGGTCACAGCACCACTAAGAACCAAAGGTTCTTCATCTTTAAAATGGTGATAGAAATAAATAATACCGATCTCATAGACTTAATGAGGATTAAATAAGAATGCATGTGAAGTGCTTGTCAATGTTTCAATCACAAAGTGCCCAGCAAAGAGTGTGTTTTGCTTTAACCCTTCCCATCTGATTTTTCTGGATAGTGGAAACCCCTTATCAGAGAGTTCAACCCTCAGACGGCCTTCTCTCAAACTGAACTCCACGCTCTAGCAAATGCCAGTCAGATTCCAGTATGTATGCCTAACGTCTACAGACACTAAGAAGCTGATTAAATATAGGTTCTAGTACAGTGCTGGGCAAAAGGTAACTTCTCAACTATTACCCATTGATTAATTCATTCTCATTTCCAAGTGGCTCATCAGGGACTAACTGGTAGAAAATACCTGCTTCCTATATTAACTGAAGGTAGTGTGGTTCTTATTTTATCCTGATCACATACCTGAGACACTCGCATCTGTTTAATTCTGGGACTTGCAGAAGAATTAATAATGTTTTGTTATTTGGAAATATTTATTGGGCATCGTACTAGAGAAAGTGCTATGTGCAGAGGATAAAATAATGAGCTCAAACAGACATGATGGAGCTTACAGTTTAGTGGGAAAATAAGCATGATTGATATGTTACATAAGGACATTTTACCTGGGCCCAGTGTCACATGCTGTGAAAAAGAAATAATGGGAGCTATAAAAACCTTTGAGTCTGTCAGTGGTGTGAATGAAGGATGAGTTGGAGTTGATTAGGCTACAGTGGGGAGGTTTAGAGTAGAAAGAGCGTTATATACAAAGGCCTTGTTGCAGGAGGGAGGACAGAGAATAGAAAAGATGCCAGGTGAGCGGCCGGTGTGGGGAGGGGGACTAAAGCCACTTAAAGGAGGTGTTGGTCATAGATGGGACTGGACATGTAGCCAGGGACAGGACCAAGTGTTAGATTGTTCCTTTTCGATCATAAAATCAATGGACACTGCTTAAAAGCAATCTGGGTACAGCTACCATCACCCTGGGTGTCTCTGCTGTAAAGTAAGAAGAGTAATTTATTTGATAAATACCAACTATGTGTCAAGTATGGTTCTAGGCACTGAGGACACAGCAGTGAAATTTTTAAAAATCTGTATGCTCAAGGAGCTTGAACTCTAGAGGATCGCTACACAAGACTTAGAAAAGTATGGTATAAAACAATATTCGTCAACTTCCTTTTTCATGACCCTCTACAACAGATATGCACAGAACGCTTTAGACATTTTTTACTTCATTATTCTCTCCGTGAAATTTAAATACCATAGATAAGCTGTATAGCTGTTCAGGTGCTGCATGTATATCTGTGTTTTATCCATAAAACAAGTCAGACGGCTTGCCCCAATTTTCACCCCACTGGAGGCAAGACTACTTGCATTGAGGATGCACACTATTCATGTATGGACTTGTGACTGAAAGAGAAATTTCTATTTAGGAATAGTTGGCCAGGTATTATCTAGGAGGTGATCTGGCAAATACGGATTCTGCACATTCGTCACTGTCTTGATTAAAAATGCTAAATCAGTAATGTTTGTGTTAGTGCCCTGTCCTTACCCAATTTGTTTTCTGAACCCATTTCTCTGTTTTGCATTTCTCTCTTAGCCCCAGTATTGCCTTAAAATTTGCCATCATCCTTACTTCCTTATTCAAAAAATCTTTATTCTTAGCTCTATTTACTTGAAGACCTAATTTCAAGTTATTCTTTATTAGAATAAATTGATAAGGTTTAGTGATTCTACAAGCAATCTTATATCACCAGTCTCTCCACACCTAAAAATGTCCATTCATTTTATTTTGTTCCTTGGCTTTCAAAAAGAATTACATTATTACTAAAGAAAATAACACATAAACATCATGACTATGGGTGGTTTAAGTGATAAAGAAAAGTTCAGGAATGGGGGAGTCTATTTGTATGCAAATATGACAGTCACTGTGCATATTTCAGTGAAGAAATAGTAAATGACTTCATTAAACATAAGATAATTGGGAAACAACAAAAAAGGGTGAATTGTAAATTGTTTTGCAAACTCTGTGTAGACATGCTGAAAAAATCATATTTTAGGCTGCCAGTTTTTAGTGCTGTAAAATGCATTACAAAGTGTTGATGGCATATCTTGGATTTTTGTTTTCTCTGTGCAGAATTAAATTCCAGATTTGCTTTGATCTCACTCTTGTATTTACATTTTGCCCCTTTGTTTAAACTGTCTTATTTACAGTATGCAGAAAGGGAAGCAGGTTTAAGTCCAATTACTATAATTTCTGCTTGACTTATGTGCGCTTAAGCGGTTTAAATCTTGCTTTGGTGACAGGAGATTTTTCCTTCAGGATTCCTCAATAACTCCTTCCAAACCTGATGAATAATTTGATTCACAATCAGTCTCTTCAATGCACAAAGTACTAGGTCCTGAGGATCACTAAGTTTGAGGAGCAAGCCTTGCATCTGGAACACAAGCCAACAGCAGAAACATCACTTGTCTGTGCCAAGTTTGTGCTGTGACAAAGTGTTGCTGATTTTCTTTTTCTCTGAAAACTATCACAGATTGTCAATGCAAACTCTTTAGCATGAAATTACCTAAGGTCCTTTATGAAATGGCTCCCAGCTTTTACTGCCATTCTCCTATTATCCTCAAGTCAAACGTTTGGCTTCAATGGGATCTCTCTCTATATCCATGCTCTTGTTTGTTCTGGTTTCCCTGCTTGGATAACCATTCTGTATCTCCCTATTAAAGTCCTACTCATTATTAAGGCCTACCTCAAATTTAAATCTCTCTTGGCCACATCAGCTAATATCCACCTATCTCTTCTCTAAACTCTTATGGAAATGTGTTGATAGTCACTTAAAATATATTCACATCCTTTGAAATTCCTCTCTTCAAATAATGAGCCAAATTCCCATCCCCTTGAGTGTGTGCTGGACTCAGTGACTCACTGTTAATGAGGAGAATATGACAAAAGTGACAGTATGTGAAATCTGAGACTAGTTTAGAAAAGACGTCATGGCTTCTAACTTGCCCTCTCTCTTAGATAACTTGTCTGGGGAAAATCAGCTGCCATGTTGTAAGGACACTCAAGCAACCCCATGGCAAAGTCCATATATTGAGAAATAAGAAGTTTCCTGACAACATGGATGTGAGTGAGCCACTCTAAACACAGATCCTTCAGCCACAGTCAAGCCTTCAGATGTCTGAAGCCTCAGTGGACATCTTGATAGCAACCAAGCTGAGTTGTATCAACATGCATACAACATGCATGTTTGTATTGTAACCCATACAAATATTGGAACAACAAATGTTGGCCTTTATAAAACTGATAAATTAGGTGGAACTTTATTACACAGTAAAAAATAATAATGCAGCATCCATTACTCTTCCTTTCTTTCACCTTTCTTGGACAACCTCTCTACCATCAAGGCCTGAATATTTTTTCTCCAAATATATCCAAAAACCATCCATTTTTATTCACCATCACTGCCACAACATTTGTCAGCCACCATCATCTTTCACTATGGCATTATCCTTCCAACTATTGTTCCTGCTTGACCCACCCACTGCCCAGTAAATCCTTTACATTACAGCCAGAGCCAGAGGGATCTCTATTCAACCTGCAGTTATGCTCTACGAGGGCTGAAAAGCACACTGCAGTAGGTAGAATTCTAAGATGGCCCTAATGATTCTTGTTCCCTGGTATATATGCCATGTACAATCTCTGTGTGCCTTCCAGGGTGGGCAGAGCAGGGAAGATGAAATTCACTAATGTGATTAAGTTACATTCTATGGCAATGGTAAAGGGATTTTGCAAATGACATTAGGGTCTCAAATCAATTGATTTTGAGTAAATCAAAGAGGTGATTAGCCCAAGTGGGCCTGGCCTAATCAGGTGAACCCTTAAAAAGACCTGGGCTCTTCCTGAAGGGGGAGATTTGAAGAATGAGACATTCTCCTACTCATTTTGAAGAAGTAAGTTGCCGTGTTGTAAGGAGGGTCACATGGTATGGGACAGTGGGTGGTCTCTGGTGAGGGCCTCAGTTCCTACAACTATAAAAAACTGAATTCTGCTAACAACCAACAGGCTTGGACAAGGATCTTGTACCTCGGATGAGATCATAGCTCTAGGTGACCCCTTGATTTCAGCTTTGTGATGCTGGTAATCCATTGGAATAACTCTTGCTTCATGTATCTGATTCAGCAATTTCTTCTTCACACTGCTGCACCTGAATACAACTTGGAAAGGTATTTGTTCCTCCATCCTCCCATTCTTCACAATAGACTCCTTATTGTGTTCCAGGCACTACTGAAGTGCTTTAGAAATATGACCTCATTTAATACTCTTAACAATCAGGGAGGTTGATACTATTATTATACCCATCTCATAGATGATGAAGATGTGGTACAGGGAGCTCTTACTCTCAACAACAAAGTGTTGGGGCCAACAAGAAACTCGAATTCATTAGACCATTATCCAACATTCTATTAGGGAGGGAGGATACCATCCCTTTCTGGTAGTGAGGAAGTAGCTAAAGCAGTGAAATGAAGAAAATGGAAAATGTGTATCTGGTCACTTTCTTCCTTGAAATCTTTGAGGGTTTTTTTTTTTCCCCTAGTATATTTATGGTAAAATCTGAAACCTTTACTTTGCCTCTAAGTCAATGTATGGTCTGATGTTTTACTCTCTTCCCAGCCTTATTCCATGCTATGCAATTGATGGTTTGTGACTTCATAATTCAACAGTCAACAAACACAAGCAAATGCCTAAGAGGCATTTAAACCCTAGTTATATTGACAAATCTCTATATACAGAGCAGTCATGTTTCAATACTTACTATGTGCTAAGTCAAAGAAATTCAAGAATGATTATGACACGGTCCCCACTCTCAAGCTGTCAGGTGGAGGGGATGAAGATATAAGTGCTAAGAGCACAAACTGATAACCACAGGCTGGAGGAACATGTACACTTGCAGAAGCAGCTTTGGCATTTAATGTATTTACCTGTTTTAATGCCTAAACAAAAAGACTGTGATAATTTCTCAATTAGTGGTTTTCACACTTTTTTAAAAAACCACAACTATCAGTAAATATATATATATTTATATATATATAAAATATATAGTGACTGGTTTGGTTTGACTGGGAATGTGGAGTAACCAAAGAAGTGGGACCTGTGGTGCTAAAATCAGAACAGTCTTGCAGTTTTTAATAAAAACAAAAAAAAAACCCAAAAAACTAGGGGATGATTGGTTGAGTCAGTGGTAACAATCTGGCATACATTATTAACTGTCATGGTCTTTTGTGACAATTGGGCTTGATCTTCTGCAGAAGGGAGGTGAGAATTTTGAAACTGCTTCCACAGGTTTATTGTTTTGGCCCTGTAGGCACTTGTCCTTCTTCAAGTGTTGGTTAATGTCACTTTCAGAGAATGGGATCTTCCAAAGAAAATAGCAGATTTTTACTTCTAATAGAATCAAACCCGAATATTTCCTGTGGGAATACACGGCCCAGCACTCAGCTAGGCACTTCAGAGGCACAGCAAATGAGCATTGTAAGCGGTATTTTACCCTCAAAGAGTTTACAGGTAAGTCAAGAATACAGAAGCAAGTGCCAAAGATCAAAGAATCCACCTGGTACTCAGTGCTGATGAAGTTCCAAGAACGAAGCGTTAAGTACCAGCTGAAGAAATGGGAGCAGACTTCTTTGGACTGAGACTGAAACTTACTCTGCACTAGGCACATTGCCCCATTCTTGACAACATCCTATTTAATCTTGGTGTCAGTGAGAATCCTCTTCAGCAACATAGGACAGAAGCCTTTCAAGCACCCTTTAGACAATTTTTTCTTATATAAGAAATCCAGGGGGGAAGGGTCAAGATGGTGGAATAGGAGGACACAGAATTTGTTGCTCCTCACAAGTTCATCAAAAACACATCTACAAATGGAATAACTCCCACAGAGCTCCTGCTGAACAGTAGTGGTATACTTGGGACACCTAAAAGAACAAAAAAAAGAAGAAAAAAGAAAAGGAGAATCAAAAAAGAGACCAGCAAACCTGGCTGGTCTGAAGCTGAAGCTGAGCAGAGATCCCCACATTAAGAAAGACTCCGTCACAGAGGGGAAATCAGCCAGGACAGAAAAGGAACTTCAGGGGATCAAAGGAGAATTCAGCAGACAGTCTGTGGAAGGCAAGACAAAGTAAGAACCGCATGCATGGTCTATACCGCAGCTCTGCGCATTCCAGCCTGAATTGTGAGTTGCCTGTTGTGAAGGGGAGCTGGGTGCTGGAAAGAGGGATTTTGAGTGCAGACCCAGGAAGAGGACAACTCTTGGCTGTGAAAAGATAGCCTGAAGGGACAGGAGCAAGGGATGCCACAACCGGGAAGGTCTGTGGAGAAAGCCTAAGACACTATAGCAAAGTCATTGTCAAGCAGTGTGCAAGGGGCAGAGCCGCCATCATAACCCCTTCCCTACCCACCAGTTTCTTCGGCCTCTGCAGGCATTAGGAGGGGCTCCCACCTGAGCAGGCCTGCCCACCCCTCCAGCCAGTGTCGCCTCCACCTGCACTGGCTCCCAGGGGCCTAAGCACCGCCCACCCCAAAACCTCCTTGGGAAACAGCCCTGGGCCACCTTGCCTGGGACAGGAGTCTGCTGAAGCTGGCAGGGTCAGAGGGCTAAAGCGTAGGGTTGGAAGAACAGACCCAGGAAGAGAAACACAGTTGGCTGCATGGAGACAACAGAAGGAATGGGAGTGAGGGGACGTGCGCCAGGAATGGCCCTAGAAGAAACGTGGTCTGCCTGGAAAGTGAGGCGTCATTGCTGAGAGGCACGTGGGGGGCAGGGACGACAGAGCTCCCATATGCCAGCTTCTGCTGCTGCAGCTACTGGGAGTACCCAAGTGTGCTCCAAGCATCTGCTGCTTTCCACCTGGGCTCCCACTCACCTGGGCAAGGATCAGATGTCTAAGGGTGGCACACATGCAGAGGTGGGGTTCAAACCAAAATTGAGCCCAAGGGGCGATGCAACCAAGGAAGAGAAACACAAACCTTTCTACGCAGTAGCACAAGCTGTGAATTAAATCCTCAAGATCAGCTGAGTAAATCCTGCATTTGTGGAATACCTCAAGGGACAATGAGTGTTTCAACATCTGAGACCAGTCTAGCCTTTGCAACACTGGACTTTGTGGGCACGCACATGGCAATCTGACCAGATCAGTCTGAGCTGGCTCCACAGTGTGCACAACAGGTCCAAAGACGTAACTAGAGGTATGGGAAGACCTCCTGGGGAGGCAGCACCAAGAAAATATCCTTATTACTGACATTCCTTGTTGGTTTGTTTCATTTTGTTCAGCTGTTGGTGCTTTTATTATTTTTTATCTTTTATTTTTTATTTTCTACTTTTCTTTTTTTATTTTTTATCTTATATTATTTTCTTAATATATATGAAGTATTTATTTTTATATTTTTCCTTTACTTTTTTGTTGCTCTATGACTTTTGTCTTGTTTTTGTTCTTCATTTTATATACATATCTTTTCCTTTTCTTTTTTAATTGTTTTTAGGTGTATATTTTATGTTTAATTCACTTTGTTGCTGGTGGTGCTGTTGATGTTCTTAGCTTGCCTCCATTTCTGTTTTATTTTTCATTCTTTGTTTTATTAGTATAATCTTCATCAAGTGTTCTTACTTTAGAATTTTCTTGTTTGGTTGTCTGTTCCCTTGGGTTTTGTTTTTTGTTTTTGTTTTGTTTTTTTTTTGTTTGTTTCTCTTTTCCTTTCTCTGTGTGTGTGAGTATATGTGTGTGTGAGTGTATGTTGTGTTGCTGTTGGTGCTGTTTGTTTGCTGCTGTTCTTGCTATTTGCCCTGAGCTTTGTTTGTCCGGTTTTTGTTGTTGTTTTGTTTTTTGTTTTGCTTTTCTTTTTTCTTTCTTTTCTCTGTTTTTTATCAGGCTGCACTGTGCGGCTTGTGGGCTCTTGGTTTCCCAACCGGAGTGGGCCTGGGCCTTCAGGGTGGGAACATAGAGTCCAGGATGCTGGAAAACCAGAGAATTCTCAGGCCCAGGGAATATTAATTGGCATGGGTGTTCCTGAAGGTATCCAGACCAACATCAAGACCCTACCCCATACAACTGCCTGCAGGCTCCAGTGCTAAACACCTCACACCAAATAACCAGCAAGCCAGGAACACAGGCCCACCCATCAGTAGACAGAGTGACTAAAGTCGTACTAAGCTCAGAGACACCCCAAAACACACCACCTGATGCAGCCCTGCCCATCAGAGGGAAAAGACTCAACTCTGCCCAACACAGTTCAGGCACCAGGCCCTCCTACCACAAAGCCTGCACAAGCCCCTGGACCAAGCTCACTCAACAGGGGGCAGTCAACAGAAACAAAAGGAACTACGACCCTGCAGCCTGTGGAAAGAAGACCATAAACACAGTAGGTTAGACAAAATGAAATGACAAAGAAATATGCTGCATAAAAAGGAGCAAGGTAAAATCCCACAAGAACAAATAAATGAAGAGGAAATAGGCAAGCTATCTGAAAAAGAATTCAGAGTAATGATAATAAATATGATCCAAGATTTAGGAAACAGACTGGAGAAAATACAAGAAATGTTTAACAAGGACCTAGAAGAACTAAAGAACAAACAGTCAGTGATGAACAAGACAACAACTGAAATGAAAAATACACAAGAAGGAATCAATAGCAGAATAACTGAAGCAGAAGAACGAACAAGTGAGCTGGAAGACAGAATGGTGGAGTTAACTGCCAAGGAACAGAATAAAAAAGAAAGAATGAAAAGAATTGAGGACAGTCTCAGACACCTCTGGGACAACACTAAAAGCACCAATATTTGAATTATAGGGGTCCCAGAAAAAGAAGAGAAAGGGAAAGGGCCTGAGAAAATATTTGAAGAGATTATAGTCAAAAACTTCCCTAACATGGGAAAAGAGATAGTCAATCAACTCCAGGAAGTGCAGAGAGTTCCATACAGGATAAACCCAAGGAGAAACACGCTGAGACACATATTAATCAAACTAACAAACATTAAATAGAAGAAAAAATATTATTAAAAGCAGCAAGGGAAAAACAACAAATAACATACAAAGGAATCCCCATAAGGTTAACAGCTGATTTTTCAGCAGAAATTTTGCAGGCCAGAAGGGAATGGTGGGACATATTTCAAGTGATGAAAGAGAAAAACCTACAACCAAGATTACTCTATGCAGCAAGGATCTCATTCAGAACGGACAGAGAAATCAAAAGCTTTACAGACAATCAAAAGCTAAGAGAATTCAGCACCATCAAACCAGCATTACAACAAATGCTAAAGGAACTTCTCTAGGTGGGAAACACAAGAAAAGAAAAAGATCTACAAGAATAAACCCAAAATAATTAAGAAAATGGTAATAGGAACATACATATTGATAACTACCTGAAATGTAAATGGATTAAATGTTCCAACCAAAAGAAAAAGACTAGCTGAATGGATACAAAAACAAGGCCCATATATATGTTGCCTACAAAAGACCACTCTTTGACATAAATCACAGCAACAGCTTTTTTGACCTGCCTCCTAGATTAATGAAAATTAAAAGAAAAATAAACAAATGGGACCTAATGAAACTTAAAAACTTTTGCACAGCAAAAGAAACTATAAACAAGATGAAAAGACAACCCTCAGAATGGGAGAAAATATTTGCAAATGAAGCAACTGACAAAGGATTGATCTCCAAAATATACAAGCAGCTCATGCAGCTCAATATCAAAAAACAAACAACCCAATCCAAAACTGGGCAGAAGACCTAGATAGACATTTCTCCAAAGAAGACATACAGATGGCCAAGAGGCACATGAAAAAGATGTTCAACATCGCTAATTATTAGAGAAATGCAAATCAAAACTACATTGAGGTGTCACCCCACACCTGTCAGAATGGCCATCATCAGAAAATCTACAGACAATAAATGCTGGAGAGGGTGTGGAGAAAAGGGAACCCTCATACACTGTTGGTGGGAATATAAATTGATACAGCCACTATAGAAAACAGTATGGAGATTCCTTAAAAACCTAAAAAATAGAACTACTGTATGACCCACAATCCCACTACTAGGCATATACCCAGAGAAAACCATAATTAAAATTAAAATTCAAGAAAACACATACACCCCGATGTTCATAGCAGCACTATTTACAGTAGCCAGCACATGGAAGCAACCTAAATGTCCATCAACAGAGGAATGGATAAAGAAAAGGTGGTACATATATATGATGGAATATTACTCAGCCATAAAAAGGAACGAAATTGGGTCATCTGTAGAGACGTGGATGGACCTAGAGAGTGTCATACCGAGTTAAGTAAGTCAAAAAGAGAAAAGCAAATATAATATAATAACGCGTATATGTGGAATCTAGAAAATGGTATAGATGATCTTATCTGCAAAGCAGAAATAGAGACATAGACATAGAGAACAAATGTATGGATACCAAGGGGGAAAGGGGTGGGGAGGGAGGAATTGGGAGACTGGGATTGACACATATACATTATTGATACTATGTATAAAATAGACAACTGATGGGAACATACTTTATAGCACAGGGAACTCTACCTAAAGCACTGTGGTGACCTAAATGGGAGGGAAGTCCAAAAGTGAGGGGATAGTTGTATGTGTATGGCTGATTCATTCTGTTGTGCAGTGGAGGCTAACACAGCATTGTAAAGCAACCATACTCCAACAAAAATTAAAAAAAAAAAAAAGAAAAAAAAGGAATCCAAAGGTAGAAAGTCCAGGGGAGCTGCAGTACCCCTAATATGTTTGTAAGACCCCATCTCCTGTGTTTCTTGCTCAGGCATCCTTACTGTGAGGCTATCATACTCAAGTTCATCCTCATGCTCTCAAGATACTTGCTACTTTCACTCCTACGTATCTACCCAAGAGAAAGGAAAACCTATGTCCACACAAAATCTTATTCACAAATGCTCATAGAAGCATTATTTATAATAGCCAAAAAAAGTGAAAACAAAGCAAATGTTCATTAACTGATGAATTGATAAATAAAATGTAATATATCTATAAAATGGGGTGTTACTCAGCCATAAAAAGGAACAAAGTATTCATACATGTTACAACATAGATAAATCTTAAAAGCATTATGGTAAGTGAAAGAAGCTAGACACAAAAGCCACATCCTGTATAATTCCATTTATAAGAAATGTTCAGCATATGCAACTCTGTAGACATTGAAAGCAATTAGTGGTTGCCTAGGGTGGGGGCAGGGAGATTTGGCAGAAATGAGGAGCAACTGCTAACGGGTGCAGGATTCTTTGAGAGGTAATGAAAATGTTCTAAAATTGCTTGTTGTTATGGTTGTGCAATACTGTGAACATGATAAAAAAAACACTGCACTGTGTACTTTAAAAAGGTGAGTTGCAGGAATTCCCTGGTGGTTCAATGGTTAGGACTCCACACTTCCATTGCAGGGGGCACAGGTTCAATCCCTGGTTGGGGAACTAAGATCGCACAAGCCACATGGCGCGGCCAAAAAACAAAAGGTGAGTTGCATGGTATGTGAATCGTAATCATATCTCAATAAAGCTCTTATTAAAAACATATGAGAGTTTTATAAGTAGGGACTTCACTGGAGGTCCAGTGGTTAAGACGCTGTGCTTCCAATGCAGGGGGCACAAGTTCAAACCCTGGTTGGGGAATTAAGATCCTGCATGCCATGCTGGGGGGCCAAAAAAAAAAAAAAAAAAAAAAAAATATATATATATATATATATATATATATATGGTAATATGAGTAAATATGTATGTCTATTTTTAAATTACAAATTTCATTTTTATGTTTTAAATAAACAAAATATAATATTTTTTTAAAAAGGTATTTGCCACATTTCTGATTATTATTTTCACCCTCTGGGCAGAAGAGCGGATTTATGACAACGGGAAGGCACATGTTAGTCAAGTTTGACCCTTTTAAAAAGTTTTCTGAGAAGCCCCACTCAGAATCTTTGACTTACATCTCATTGCCCAGGAGGAGGTCGTGTGGCAACTCCTAGCTGCAAGGGAGTCGGTAAATGAGTGTTTCAGCTGAGTACACGGTCAGCACCTTTTGAAAGGAAGGAGAGGGCTTCCCTGGTGGTGCAGTGGTTGAGAATCTGCCTGCCAATGCAGGGGACACAGGTTCGAGCCCTCATCTGGGAAGATCCCACATGCCGCGGAACAGCTAGGCCCATGAGCCACAACTACTGAGCCTGCGCGTCTGGAGCCTGTGCTCCGCAATGAGAAGCCGCGATAGTGAGAGGCCCACGCAGTGCGATGAAGAGTGGCCCCCGCTTGCCTCAACTGGAGAAAGCCCTCGCACAGAAACGAAGACCCAACACCGCCAAAAATAAATAAATAAAAATAATTATTCTAAAAAAAAACCAAAAAGTAAAGAGAGAACAGATAACAGGAAGACAAATAACAGTGGCAACCTCAATCCTCAAAAACAGTTAAAAAAAAAAAAAACCCTCACAAAACACATGAAAAGCTTGTGAAAATGTCACAGCCAAGAGGAGCACTTGAACACTAAATGTATGCTATATCCTGAATGGGATCCTGGATCAGAAAAGGGGTATTAGCTAGAAGCTAAGAAACTACGAATGAAGTACAGGCTTTAGCTATTAATACTATATATGTACGTATAATGCACATAATATATAATAGCGTATCAATATCAATTTAGTAATTGTGAAAAACGTACCATAGTAATATAAGATGTTAATAATAGGGGAACTGTCTGTGGAAGTATATAGGACTCTGCGCTATCTTTGCAATTTTTCTATAACTCTAAAACTGTTGTAAAATTTTTTAAAAATTATTTAAGGAAATAAAGTCAGAACAATTCTTTGATGTCATTTTTATTTCCTTCACCTAAAGTTGTGAAAACAGAGACTGAAAAGTTCGAGAGGCTTACTGAGGTCAAATAGCAATTGAGGAGAATTGTGACTTGAGTCCAGTCTCACTGTATTATAATACTGATTCATGAGCTATTTTCCAAAGAAGAATCCCCTGTGAGAACTGGCCAGTTCTAATAGAATTGTTAGAGTCCCCAGGGGAGGAGCTCATTTTTCTTGTATGCTGCCCCTAGTGTTTTAGGTGGCAAAAAGCATACACTGAACCTTACAAATAGATGCTAGGAAACTCCAGCAAAGACCAGCCAGAGTAATTTATAAAAGAAATAGGGTCTTCCCTGGTGGCACAGTGGTTGAGAGTCCGCCTGTCGATGCAGGGGACACAGCTTCGTGCCCTGGTCAGGGAAGATCCCACATGCCATGGAGCAGCTGGGCCTGTGAGCCATGGCCACTGAGCCTGTGCGTCTGGAGCCTGTGCTCCGCAACAGGAGAGGCCACAACAGTGAGAGGCCCACGTACCGCAAAAAAAAGAAAAAAAAGAAATAAACATTTACAACAAAGCCCAGAACATTTAAAGCACACTGACTGCTATTAGCTGTTTGCTAAGACCGTAAATTCCATGAGGACTCTGAAATTTGGACTCTGACTTATAACGCCAATAGAGCCCACACAGCTTACTACCCACAAAGTTTAGGTTTGAGCACAGAGGTGTTGCCACAAAAACAATCCGATGGGGTGAGGAAAGCCAAAACGACATGCAGAAAGTCCAAAAGGAGAATGAAAACCTTAAGGTTTTGGTGTCATGGAAGCTAAGAGAAAGTACTATTTCAATAAGGGAATTGAAGCAAAGGCATTAAATGATGATGAGAAATGAAGGTCTCCTGAATTTGGTAACTTGGGTGTTATTGGTGATTTTAGCACTGGCAGATCTGGTGCCATGTTGAGCGCAGAAGTCAAATTTAGAGTGGGTAGAAGATGGGTATGGGAGAGAGGAAAGAGGGTGGGTATGTTCAAATAGCTATTTCGAGCAGTTTGGTTATAAAAGGAGAGGGAGTGAGAAAGGTTGAAACTGAGAGATAGTTGAAGGAGAGATCAAGGAAGAGACTGAGAGAGAGAGAAGGAGATTAAACAATGGTGTTTGGGAAGGTTCATTTGGCTGTATTTGTGTCTGGTTTATTTCATTTAGCTTTTGGCTTATTGGTTTGATGGCTGATTAGTTTTCTGTTTGCAGCCATGAAAAATTACCACAAACTTAATTAACTTAACATTGTAAACTAACTTAAACAACTAACTAGTACAGCTTAAACAGCACAAATTTATTAGGTTATGACGTGGGTCTCACCAGGCTAAAATCAAGGTGAATACAGGGCTGCATTCCTTTCTGTAGGCTCTGGGTAGGATATGTTCCTTGCCCTTTCCAGCTTCTAGAGGTGGCCCATATCCTAATGGCCATGTAACCCAATACATTCACAAGTTTCAGGGATTAGGATATAGATATTGGTGGGGGGGGAGCATAATTTTTCCTACCACCAAAAATTTTATATGCCAGATATAAAACTACAAGTGATGAGTCATTTAAAGTAAGAAATTGAAAACATGAGAAAGAAGGTAATCGAAAGGCAAGGCCCCCCTCATCTGAAAAATGATCTGATGCTTTTTACTAGAATACAATTTCTAAGCATAAGGTCAGGGGGGAGCTGTCATTTGATAATTTCTCTTTTCTTCACAAAACTTGAAGTCAAGCCATTGACTGAAGGAGAGAAGGTGGAGGGGTGAGTTCAGATGGCTGAGGACAGTGAAGCCATCACCGGGGGAGAAATGCAAGAGACAGAGAGACAGCCATGGAAACAGAAGTTTGCTGAATGTCAAAGAGCTGATTCCAATCAAACATCACAACCGGAAGAACAATTTTACAAACTCCCTAAATCCGACATTTACTTTAATACAGACCAACCTAAGTTATATACAAAGTTCACCTTAACTTTGTGAACGACGTAAGAGAGAGTTACCTTTTTTAGAGAAAGCTAACTGGCTTTAGAGGGACATGCATGATGCCACATAATTATAAAAATTGAAATAAACAAAAGAAACACACACATGTGTACCAGGGAGAAAGCATGGGAAAGGGACAGGCTCGGGTTTCACTTTTAATTCTGCCTGAGCAATTTCGGATTCAGAGATCTTAGTGTCTTGAAATAGGGTAGAAATTCTTTTGGGGAATCCAAGAAAAGGTGCTGGAATAGAAACTGCCCTGGGGTCTCTCCTTCTTTGCTCTCTCCAGCATTCTCCCATTTCTGTTGAATTTCCTGTTCTACTCTTTACTTCCAGTAATTAGCTGCGCTGGCTTGAAAGCGACGACTACAGTTCTTAATCACTGACATAGACTTTGCCTAAAAACCCAAATCTGTAAAACAGGCTTGGCCTCAAATCATCAATAGCACTGAACAACATGAGCTGCATGCCACTGAATCTTTCATCCAAAAGAGGACAAATTGTTTCAAAACCAGGAACCTGGAAAAGGGAAGGGAGAAAAAGAGTAGAACAGAAGGACGACAAAGTTCCTTTGATGCGGTTCCTGTTGACACCCTGGGCAAGATGTTCCTTGTGTGACACAGATCACAAAATGCATTAAGAGATATTATGCTGTACACTCCAATTAGCATCACGGGTATCCTTTGCTAGCTCACTGTCTAAAAAATTAATTTTATTGCTTCCAGAACTTTGAACAAACTCATATAATCCTTCAAGCAGCTGTAGGAGGCATTAAAAACCACAATTACATTATTCAAAGCCATAATTTAAAAGTTTGGTCCTAGTTCCAGGCCTACCATTGATTTCTAAGAGAAACACACTTCAGATCTGATGTAAGCTCTAATAAATTACCAGCTTTGAACAAAATAAGTTTAGCTTCCCATAAAGAATAAAACAGGGTTTTATTGTGGGAAAGGGGGAAGACTAAATGATAGTAAATTTGTATTCCATTTTTATAACCACTTGGGTTTGAAGTCAAATATAATTTGATATCTTATTGATATTTCCAGTGTTTAAAGCTGACAAGAAGTACATTAAATTTTACCATGTAAACCTGATATGATAATAAAAAGCCTTTTGCACTTCTCATTGGAATTGTTGCAGAAAAATGAAATAAGGAGTACTATCAAGAAAATGAAATTTCTTTTCTTCTCTAAATCTTTTTTTTTTTTTTAAAGAAGCTCTGAGCTGTCCAGAGTTACAGTGTCCTCTTTTCTATAGGGTTAGACTTTTCCTCCCAATTGGAGATTCCTTCTCAACATTGGGGAGTAGGTCTCAAGATAGATCTTAAACCTTGGATTCTACTGCTATTCTGATAATAATAATAAGTGATTGTAACAATCTGTTTAAAACAACAGAAATGTATGGCCTAACAATTCTGGAGGCTAGAAATTCAAACTCGAGGTGTTGGTATGGCCGTGCTCCCTCGGACACATGAAAAGACCCTTCCTTGTTTATTTCCAGAGTCTGGTGGTTTGCCAGCAATCTTTGGCATTCCTTAGCTTGTGGCTAACTCCAATCTTTGCCTTCGTTGTTACATGGCACCCTCCCAGTGCATGTCTGTCTCCACGTGGCCATCTTTTTATAAGGACACCAGTCACACTGGAGTAGGGGACCCCCCCAGTCTAGTATGACCTCATCTCAAGTAATTACATCTGCAAAGACACTATTTCCAAACGAGGTCACTTTCTGAGGCACTAAGGATTGGGACCTCAACCTAATTTTTAGGGGGAGGACATCAACTATATCACAATCTTTATTGAAAATGAACAATGCAAAGACATCAACTACCATCGCTGCACAAAGATAGGGCTCGACAGAGGTCTCTGAACCAAACATGTGTTGCTCTCAAGATGTTTGCAGAAGGTTATACTTATTAAAAGCAGAACCTGCGTTTTATCTCGCATGGTGTTCGCATCCTGTCACCCAGCCACCCATTTAACGCCATACCAAAAACATCATTTGACATTCCTGAAATTAAACATCAAATGGGAATGTAATGCCATATAGTCAGCAGCAGTCTCATCCAGAACTGGCCAGGATGTAAGACCTAGAAGGATTGAGCAGAATCAAAAATTGCACTTATTTCTGAGTATAAAGGTAATACCATAGCCCTTCCAAGAAGAGCAACAAAAAAATCCTCTAGGGCTTCCCTGGTGGTGCAGTGGTTGAGAGTCTGCCTGCCGATGCAGGGGACACGGGATCGTGCCCCGGTCTGGGAAGATCCCACATGCCGCGGAGTGGCTGGGCCTGTGAGCCATGGCCGCTGAGCCTGCGCGTCTGGAGTCCACGCTCCGCAACGGGAGAGGCCACAACAGTGAGAGGCCCGCGTATTGCAAAAAAAAAAAAAAAATCCTCTATCCATGTAATACACAGGACCCCCTGTTAAATTTGACTTTTAGATGAATAATAGTCTTTTACTATATTTCATGCAATATTTGTTTGTCTAAAATTAAAACGTAACTGGCGTCCTGTATTTTTTCTTGCTAAATCAGGCAACCCTATTCATGATGCCATTATTACCTAGTAAGTTTTTCTGAGCTCTTTTCCTGTATCTATGTGGATCACGGGGGACAGAGGAATGGGACTCATGGAGGAGTAAGCATCCACTAGGTTCACTCATCTTTTTCAATGTTTCATTTCAAAAATCATACATTTACAAAGGTTGATGACGGAAATATAAATGTTTGCGTGTGTGTGTGTGTGTGTGTGTGTGTGTGTGTGTGTGTGTGTGTGTGTGTGTGTGTAGTATATGAACTGTTTTCCCAAAAATTCATATGTTGAAGCCCTAACCCTCAATGTGACTGTATTTGGAAATAGGACCTTTAAAGAGGTAAATAAGGCTAAATGAGGTCATAAGGGTGGGGCCCTAATCCCATAAGGACTGGTATCCTTAAAGGAAGAGACACCAGAGGGCTCTCTTTCCTCACACAAAGAGGAAGGGCCATGTGAAAACACAACGAGGAGGCAGCCACCTGCAAATCAGAGAGCACGATCTCACCAGAAACCAACCTTCCTGGAACCTAATCTTGGACTTTCAGTCTCCAGAACTGTGAGAAAATAAATGTCTGCTGTTTAAACCACCCAGTCTGTGGTATTTTATTATAGCAGCCCAAGTATACTAATACACACACACACAAACATATGTGTGTGTTTATATGAGTGTGTGCATATAAATGTGTGTATGAATATGTGTGTAAACTTGCGGTATTTTTGTGACCAGGAAAAAGTTTAGTAGTCCTCTAAAATAAATGGATATTATGTATCTGTTTTCAACATACCAAGAGCCATCAGAAAGACACCAGAAAGACACTTCTGGAAATTTCTCAAACAATTAGGCCTAAATATAATGCTTTAAGCTTAAAAAGTGATCATTGATAATCAACATCAGTTTCTTATGTATACTTGGAATTACCCATTTTCTTTATGGGTTTATCTTACAGTTGAGGACTTACGTATTTGACTACATTAGAATACATGTATTTACGTCCACACACATCTATATCCTTGTAAAATGTGAATATCATTATTTTGCCTCCTTACTTGGAGCACTGTGTTTACTTTACAAATGAAATCTGTAACAATATGCATTCAATAGAATGTACACTGGAATAAATTAAAGGAGGATTTATTTGTATGTTTAACTGGAAAGACAATGTATAGAGAAGAGTTGATTTAGCAGCTCTGAGGACCTACTTTTCTTCTGCCAGCTTCCCCCTGGTCATCTAAAAATGGCTCTCCACAATCCCTCTAAGCATGGACTTCTTCTTCCAAAACCCAAGAGAGAGACAGATGGTTCCAGAAGCCTTCTCTAAAGAGTGAGGAAACTTCCATCCCCAGAAGAGTTCAACAAGCTTCAGTCAGATTTTAATAGTCCATCTTTGTATATGTGCCCTTGACTGAACCGCTAACTATGGCTAAGAGATTAGATGATCTGATTAGTTTAAACCTGAGCCAAGTGGCTTGACCTAGAGACAGAAAAACATACAGCTTTGCCCAAATGCAAGAGCTACATGGCTAAATTATATATCCTGGTAATCCACAGCTTTCCTGAGGAGATATATTGCACTGCTTTTACTTCTCAAGATTTAATTATGAAATTTTTCAAACATGAAGAAAATTTGAAAGAATTATATAAGGAACATTCATATACCCATCATGTAGATTCCACAACTGACAATTCATTACATTCATTTTATCATGTAACTACCCATCTATCCACTGCATTAGTTTTTGAAGATCACATAAAGGTATCAGTGCTTACAAAATTTAACGTATTTCTAAAGTCAATTACATTTGCATGAGCTTATAACGCATTTGTTCTCAAACTCCTTTCACAAGCTATGTAAAATCTGATCATCGAGCTATACATTTTGCATTCAAAGCTTGGAATGTTAAATCTCTAGGGGAGTAGTTTTTAGCACTGAAGCTCTGAGGCTGATCGTGATTCACGTTTGGATAATTGTCCTGCAAATAAAAGATTCATTGTAGATCATGCTATTTACATCAATTTTCTTTGATTGTGAACTGAATACACCGATGCTTTAAAAGGTATCTAAACCTACTACAGCTTTCAATTTTTTAAGATTCTGCTTCTGTAAAACTTGATCACCTTTACTGATTCCAGTGGGTTTCATACATTTGTTCTTTCAAAGCTCAATTCAGTTACCTCCCCTCATATCATTCTGAGACTCCCATATTTGGCCTCAGGAAAATCTGCCGACCTGTGCAATTGTATATTTCTTTCTGATAACATTTATCATGTCTTAATTGTGATTATTTGTTTATGAGCCTCTCTCCCTGACCAGAGTATTTTTATTATCAAGCTCCGAATTTATGGTTTCTGTTTCATTGTGTGCAATCCATAAAGATTTGTAGAATTCAATTTAAACCAAAAGATATATGTTAGGCCTGGGATTTTTTCAACACTTGAAATGAACAAGAAGGAACGCTTCATGTGGAACTACTTTTTAAAATTTCCATCAGATGCTTCAGAAATCAAAATTAGTTTGGCAAGATGCTGGGTTCTCTGTTATAAATAGTACTCTTAATAAAATCATGTAACAGAAAATTAGCCTAGGTGTTATACCTGTTTTATCAAACCGCAAATAGATTTAGAATAAGACTAGTCAACATGGAAAAGTAGTGGATACTAAGCTAAAGTGCTAGAGTTCAAGGCCAGGCTCTGCTCCTTTCTAGCTGCAAGACCTTGGACAAAATACTGGAAATTTTACAGTTCAGTTTCCTCATATGTAAAATGGAGATGATCCGAGTACCAATTTCATAGAGTTGTTGTGAGCATTAGACAAATTAATTCAGGTAGAGTTTATAGTACCTTACACATAGTAAGTTCTCTGTTGATGTTGGATTTTAAAAGTCATAATATACAGTATCTACTGCTTAAACACGATCCAAACTGCCTCCTCTCATTTTTCTCTTCTAACAAAATCCAGATTTATTCAGGTGACTACAGAGATCCCTTGATCTTAGGGTGGTAGGACTCCAACACAGCCCCAGGGAATAAACCATGGTGTGTTCATCCAGACTTGTCACTCTCCTAACACTTGGCCTGTGACTGGTGTAGGAGTGGCCAATGATGGTAAGTGTGAGACTCTGGGTGGGGCATCCAGGACAGGTTTTCCTTACTTATTTAAATGGGTAGGTATGATTGGCTCTCTCTTTTTCCCTTTCCCTTTCTTCTTGCCTGTATTGCCAAGGGAAGTAGCTCTTGGGTCACCAGGAAGAGGTTAGAAAGAGGACAGAAGTCAGCATACCAAGAAAGACAGAGAAGAGAGATCGAAAGGGTCTTAGTCTATGACGACATCACTGAGCCACTGAAGTTAACACTAGATCATCTACCTCTCTATTTCTTGTTATGAGTGCAAAATACTGCTATTGTTTAACCAATCTAGTGGAGTTTTCTGATACTCCTAGTCAACACAATCCAACTGGTACAAAAATGCAGTATAGCATACCTTGAGGGGATGAGAATTTCTGTGTGGTGTATATATATATATATATACACATACATACACACACATAATAATACATTCTCAACGACAAGAGAGAAAAAAGCAAGAACAGGAAATAGTATGTTTTAAATGCTTTTTTGTTCTTGTTAGAGGCTCACTGGCGACTATGAGTTTAGTCCCTTATGAGCCCATTAACTTCCCTTCTTCTATAAATGAAAGTTGCAATCAATCTTAAAAGACCTTTTTTCTTACTGTGGCCTTTAAATAAGATGAGCTAAGGAGGAGTAGAAAATAGGTGATGTTGAACAGATTCCCACCCTCTACTGAAGAGACAAATCAAATAACCTCCTGTTTGAATATGCAGTAACAGTAAGAAGTACATTCCTAAAGTGACATACTTTTAACAATTGAAAATTTAAGGAATTGACATTTATGTTAGCCAATAATAAAGCAAATAAAACAAATTTGAGAATATTCAAATTTGGAATTCATTCATTTATTCAACAAATATTCATTAACTGCAAATCATTTGCAAGGTACTGTGAACAAGACAACACCTGTTCTGTGCTCATTGGTTTTACTATTTGATAGGAAGAAAAGTGTTGTTGAGGGGTCTTCATGTAAAGAAGAGGAAGATTTAAGATTGGACCCTGAGTTATGTGAGAAGACCAGGTGAGACTCAAGACCAGCTTCTTTCCATATACGTGAAAGAAGGGATCAGAAGACAGACTGTTAATGTTGATGCAAATAGCAGGGAAGACATTTGAATTTCTGGAAGGAATCAACTCTTGAAACTGCTTTCATTTATAGAATCAAAAAGCCTTTATAGAATTTGCTCTTAACCTGCTTCAGTTATATACGGTTCCTCCTTCTTTTAGTTCATTTTTCTGAGGTCAGAAGTATAAATTCTAGCCAGATCTTTGGCCAGAACTTTAGGGAATTCCCACCTCTAGGAGTTGCTAAATATTGCATGGTGCCATTGCCCTACATTGTACAAACACTGGGGGAGGGGAGCTCCAATATCAGCATAAACTACAACTGCACGATTTGCAGAATCTTTGCTTTCTTTAAATGCACCCATTCTAACAGCAACATTTTCTAAG
The DNA here is from genome assembly GCF_963924675.1 of Phocoena phocoena. Lineage (NCBI taxonomy): Eukaryota > Metazoa > Chordata > Mammalia > Artiodactyla > Phocoenidae > Phocoena > Phocoena phocoena. The sequence goes on from NC_089234.1 coordinate 23,310,370, forward strand.
GTTTTGTAAAAGAAAAATTGCACCTGACCATTTAAAAAGGCAAGGAAGACTACTGCAATATGGTGAAGGAGACTGAACTCAACTCCAATTTTTAAGTATTGAGATGAGCTAGTGGAAAAGTGCTGGAGGATATTAGGGGGAGGGTGGTTTATATGATTAAGCCAGCTGTATTTGCTAATTGGCACTTATCAAAGTTAGGCTCCAACCCTCTCACAGAGACTGGAAAAGAGGGGTGCTATAATTACATTTTGAAGGGATGGCTCCCAGGCCCTTGAGAATGACACTGACATTCCAAGTTCCTAGAAGATTTACATCTCAAAGGGGGCAAAGAGAGAATTTACATTTCCAAGTTTCTAAAGTAAATGCTCTAAAAACACAGAGATGCGGGCCTATAGTCAGGAAGATACCCATATGAAGTTTAGTTAAGCTGAGAGGATAATCCCTTAAGGCTGTCTTGGTCAGTTTCTTATTACCACCACCTGAGATGTGTTGACAAAGAATGTTGCCTGCCACTCCAGTAAACAACAAATTTTGCCCACCATCAAACCATCCCAACCTGAGGGAAATTCAGGATGGAGAAAAACAGGATCCTGGTCCTAGATCATTAAGATGAATGTCAAAGGAATCATTTCAATGAGCCCAGACTCTTGCATCTTTCCATATATAGAAAAGCACTAGAATCATTAACTTGAGATGTCCGGTTTTTAGGTGATTAGCAATAATCTTTTTTTTTTTTTTTTTTTTTTTGCGGTACACGGGCCTCTCACTGTTGTGGCCTCTCCCGTTGCGGAGCACAGGCTCCGGACGCGCAGGCTCAGCGGCCATGGCTCACGGGCCCAGCCGGCTCCGTGGCATGTGGGATCTTCCCAGACCGGGGCACGAACCCGTGTCCCCTGCATGGGCAGGCGGACTCCCAACCACTGCGCCACCAGGGAAGCCCTGTCAGCAATAATCTTTTGAAATTTGACATTTACTTTTTTCAGCAAAAACTCCTATAAACTCCTGGCTCCTCTCTTACCTCTTTGGACAAATTCCTCAGAGCTATCTGAGAGGCCAACTCCCAGGTTTTAGTCCTCAGTAAGGTCCTGGAAAAAAAACATAACTCTCAACTTTTAGGGGTGTGCATTTTTTTTTTTTTGCTTTTGTTTTGTTTTTGTTGTTTTTCAGTTGACAGATGGTAGGACCCAGCATTGCCCAGGGGAGGAACTGAAAGGTAATGGACCACTGCCCCAAATTATTTTAACCTTATGCATTTTTTTTGGAAATGTTCACATCTCATCTCTTTTTCAAAGCTCCCATTTCACGTTTCCCTTTTCCTTTAAAAGATAAATTTAAAGTGAGCCAGGGTCAGAATAAAGGAAGAGATATTGTTGCATATTTAAATATCCCAAAATAGATGAAAACATAGGTGGGAAAATCCAACCAATCTCCATGAAAAGTCACTCCCTAAAGCCAAACTTCTCCCTACCTCTCCCTACATTCTCTCCAATAAAAGTAATTTTCTCTCTTTTATCTCGATTCCCAGCATTTAGAACAAACAAGATGATTTTATGTTTAACAATGTCAATCATTAGCTCATACTGGAATACAAACCATAAAGCTACAGTAACTTCTCTGTGGCTTGATCTTACTTTGCTCCCTTTTTATACCTCTTGCTAATCCTTATTGTATTCTGTTGCGGAAAGAATATGGAAATCTATACTTGACCATAGGACGACTGACAGTTATATATATACCTATTATGAAACTCTTTATAAACTCAAAGTGTTGGAGAATGTGATGAAAGGTTACTTTTGCTAGTCCTAAAAAGATTTTCTACTAACCCTCTCTCAGAAAAGCGAAAAATCATAAATGCCACCTCTGGCAGGGTAACATGCTACATACCAATCCTTTTTTCCTTACAACATCTGCCTCCTGGCAATGCAATTGTCATTTGCATTTCTAAAGCAGCTCCTATTGGCTTTGACTACATTTCTAAAAATACTTAAGCTCCATCTCCATTTATATTTGAACCCAGATAAGTCTGCTTATCCTGTCTACTGTTGCTCTAAGGAGGCTAATGAAGGACATATCCTTTTACAAGATAGTGGACAAAACATATATCATGTTTCTGTAAAAAGGTACCGAAGGGCAGCCATAGCTGGCTAAGATCTGTAGTTGGAGAAAGGTTTAATATGTTTTAAAAGGGTATATGGGGAGTGGGGGCAGGGTTAGTTACACAAAGGATTCCTAAAAACTGAACTGATCAGAAGAAACAAAGACATTTTCTTTCAGTCTCATAATGAGATGGATTTCACAAAAACGAGCCAGTTGCTCAGAACCACAGAACAGTTAAAGGAAATATAAAAATAGACCTGAAGCTAGGAACTTGTAAAAGAGAACATATGATAATGAAGATTTAACATTTGGCATCGTCCTAGTCATTTCTCCAGAGTATTGTCATCTAATCACAGACAGAGGGGCTGAATCCTCTAGTACCCTCCAACAGAATTGCTGAAAAATGGAATTAATGTGCAGCATTAACTTTCTGACAAAAACCAGAATCTCTCCTTCTGAAGAAAGTGAAATCGATGTTGCCATTAGTTCTTAGTTTATGCTTTATATTTGTTAAGGTAAACTTTTTATTGGAGGATAACATACATACAGAAAGACCACAAATCAAAAGTGTATGACTCAATAAATTTTCACAGAGGGGACATTCCTATAATCTCCACCCCTCATCAAGAAATAGAACATTCCACACACTGTGGAATGGTGTTCTGGTGTCCCTGACCATTCATTACACAGACCGCCTTTTTTAAGGTAACTACTGCTATCCTGACCTCTAACGTCACAAATGAGTTTTGCCTGAGTTTGAGGAGCTCAAACTCATATATATGTATATGGAGCTGGACAGTGATATTTTCCCCTCAATGTGATGTTTGTAAGTTTCATCCACCTTGTTGTATAAGGCAGTAGTTCATTCATTCTCCTTGTCTATATTCTACTATAAAATAATACAGTTTATCTATGCTACTATTATGGACGTTTAGGCTTTTCACAGTTTGGGGCTGCTAAAATACTGCTGCTATAAACATACTTGTACATGACTTTTGGTTCCATACGTTTGAATTTTTTTAGATATATATCTAAAAAATTGATCATCTGGGTTATAGGATAGAGCAGAAGCTCTTGGTATTCACCCATAACCACTTGCTTCTATTTTTCTCTTTTTCATGAGGGCTTTCTCTGGCCATTGGAGCTCGTTCAACACTCTGCTACCTAAACACACACCCACATATACACACAGCCGGCTAGAAGTCAGGATTAACACCTCTGGAAGTCAGGATTAACACCTCATTAAACAATGACTAAATCTGATATGGATGCACTTTCTACAGTCTCCCACAGTTTCCTGGTAAGAGTAAGCTCCCATTGCCCACTCTGATATTTGCCTGATAACACACACACTCTTCTTTGGCTTCCTTCCCTACCTTGTAATACTTCTCCATGCTTCTACAGATATTTACTGTTAAATAAACTTCTTGCAATAGAATTGGTATCTTAAAGTCTGCCTTTAGGTGAGTCTAACCTAGACAAAGGATGTGTTCACTTTGGTAAATGCCACCAGATGTTTTTTCAAAGGGACAGTGCCATTAATACCCACATCCACATAGCAGTGTGAGTTCTGTAAGGTGCTCCCATCCTTACAAAATCTTGTCATTGAGCATTGACAGTGTGGACAAAAAAATGTTGCCTGCCACTTCAGTAAACAAAGAATGTTGCCCACCATCCCAGCAAACAACAAATTTTGCCCCCCATCAAGCCATCAGCCACTGTAGCTGCTGCCAATGGTGCATCCTGAGGGGAATTCAGGATGAAGAAAAACAGGACACTGGCCCTAGATAGTCAAGATGCACATCAAAGGAATAATTTCATTGAGCCCAGACTCTTGCATTTTCCCATACGTAGAGAAAACACTAAAGTCTGCTAACTTGAGATGTCTATTTTTTGTGATTAGCAGCCATCTTTTGATGTTCAACTGCATGTTGTTTCTCAGCAAAAATATCTGTATATCCTGGCTCCTCACTTATCTCTTTGAAACAGTTCCTCGGAGTAATCTAATGGGCTATCTCCCTAGCTACAGTTCTCAGTGAGGTCCCTGAATAAAACATAACTTGCCACTTTCAGGTTGTGCATTTTTTTTTCAGTCAAAAGCAGTCCTCTTAAATTTTAGCACTTTTGGTTGGTATGTGGTGTATAAATCAATATACATTTATTTATTTATTTATATAAATAATTCTTTATTTATTTATTACTTGTATTTTCTTGTGATGAGTCATATAAAGATATACATGTATGTAGGAGAGAGAGATTGAGAGAGAGAGAGAGAGAGAGAGAGATTTGGATATTGTGTTTTGTGAAATGCCTACTCGAGTCTTCTTTCTTTTTCTATTGGATTTCTTATTCATCAGTTTTCTTTGTATGTTTTGGTTACAATCTCTTTTTGGATATTTGTATTACAAATATCTACTACTTTATGGCTTGCTTTTTCACTCTCTTAATGGTGTCTTTGAATGAATAGAAATTGTTTTCTTTTAAATATATCCAATTTATTATCCTTCTCTGATTAGTGCCTTTTGTTCCACATTCAAATAAACTTAGCCTAGACCAGGTCTTGAAAATATTCACTTTTATTACCTTCTAGAAGTTCTATTGTTTTACAATCTAGTTGGAATTGATTTTTGTGTATTGTGTGAGGTAAGGTCAAGAAATAAATTTTTTCTATAATGGTATCCTATTGACCCGGCTCCATTTATTTAAAAGGCTATCCTTTCCAAATGCTTTCTATCATCACCTTTGTTATAAATCTACTGATTGCATGGATATGATCTATTTCTATATTCTTTATTGTGTTCCATTGGTTTATTTGTTTATCCTTAAACCAATGTCAGTATTTCAACTACAGCTTTTTAATAAGTCTTGAAATATAATAGTGTAGTTCTCTTAATTTATATATATATATATATAAATGATTTTGTTACCCTATTTTCTTTCTTTTTTAAATTTTATTGAAGTATAGTTGATTTACAATGTTGTGTTAATTTCTACTGTACAGCAAAGTAACTCAGTAATACATATATATTCTTTTTCATAATCTTTTCCATTATGGTTTATCACAAGGATATTGAATATAGTTTCCTGCACTATACAGTAGGACCTTGTTGTTTATCCATTCTATATATACTAGTTTGCATCTGTTAATCCCAAACTTCCAATCCTTCCCTCCCCAACCTCTATTTTCTGAAGAATATTTTCACTGGGTAAAGAACTAGAGGTAAGTTATTATTTTCTTTAGGCACTTTAAAACTGCCATTTTCTCATCATCATCATATTTTCTGTTATTTTTATTGAAAGCTAAATCAACTGTCAGTCCTTCAACTGTTCCTTAAAGCTAACGTGTCTTTTTTCTCTGGCCACTTCAGTATTCTTTTCCCATTTGTCTTCAGGTGCAATAGTGTCACTGATTCCCCTAGGCATGACTTTCTTTTTATTTATCATTCTTGATATGTATAGCATAACTTGACTATGTGCCTTGCTCTCTTTTAATCAATTTGTAAAAATCTTAGCCAATATGTCTTCAAATATTGGATCTTTTCCCATTCTATTTCTCCTTTCCTCCTAGGGCTCCTTCTACACCTTTTCACCATGTCCCACTTGTCTCCCATACTTCTCTATATTTTATCTTCTCTCTCTCTTTCCATGCTTCAAATTGGGTATTATCTACCAATCTTTCATCTAGTTCTTTGGTATTCTCTTCAGCTACATCTAAACTGATATTAAACACATGTATAAATTCATTTCAATCATTATGTCTTTTAGTTCTAAAATTTTTATTTGATTCTTTTTTTATAAATATTTTCTCTGCTTAAATCCCCCCACTCTATCATATACTTTCTAGAAGGCATAAATTATAGATATTTTAAATCCATGTCCGAGAAATCCTGTATCTAGATCATCTCTAGATCTCTATATTGAGGGCACTTTACCTGTTTTGCAGTCATTTAGTCTTGTCTCATGATATAGCTGGTAAATTAATTAGAGAATACTGTGTATAAAAAGTTATAAAAATAATTTACCATCATGGATGATATTATCTTCCTCCAAAGATGATTTAGTTTTGCTTATGGTTGACTGATAGAGAAATGATGGATCAGCATAATCTTGTCTGGGATTGAGCTGATTTAGATCTGGCTTTAAGTTCTGTTACGGCTGGTCTCTCTTTCTCTCTGTCTCCCTGTCTCTCTCTCTCTCTCTCTCTCTCTCTCTCTCTCTCTCTCTCTCTCTCTCTATATATATATATATATATATATATATATATATATATAGAGAGAGAGAGAGAGAGAGAGAGAGAGAGAGAGATCAACATATTATTTTATATATTATATATATATATATTTTTTTTTTCAAGACTGCCATAATCTCTGCCAAGTTGTTCTATCTCTTAGCTGATGCTTTTTGCTTGCATTCATTGCCCCTAAGGAAAGACATCCAAGGAAAAAGTGGCACCAGATCTCAGGCTTACCTCAATGTATTTCCATTCTCTCTGTGATAATAACCCCCAAGTCCTGACTATATGAAGCCCTAGGCTTCAATTTTATTTTCCCAGCTGAAATTATTGAAAGCTCTGATGAGCTTGCCAGCATTTTAACTGCTCCCTTCATCTTGATTTCTCAGCCTCTTGGTTCTACTTCTCTTGGAGAACTCGGTCCTTCAAACCTTGGACTCTTTGCTGGTTCTCTGATGCCTTCATACCTTTATGCATATTTTTAAAAACTTTATCCAGACTTTATAGTTGATTTTGGCAGAACAGTTGCTCTGCTACAAGCTAATCTATTATAGCTTAGAGCAAAATTTTCATTTTGCTATATAATATTTATTCAGAAAAGTCTACAATTCCTAAATGAAGAGCTTATATTAATTTTCGAACCGATATAGCTAGTACCTAGATTAAGAAATACAACATCACAAGATATCAGAAACCTTCTTTGCACTTCCTTCTTGTCACAACCTTCATCAAAAATTTAAAAAAAAATACTGACTGAATATCATTGATTAGTTTTTCCTGTTTTTTGAAATTTATTCAAATAGTGTTATATTTATTTATTCAAATAAATTCTTTTGTTTATTTATTCCAATAAATTCTTTTGTTTCTGGCTGCTTTCATTCAATATTAAGTATATGAGATTCACACAGCTTATTCGTAATATAGAATATTTATCCTTTTCACTGTATGGTATCCCAGTGTATGTTCATATTATGATTCATATATCCATTTTTCTCTAGGTAGACCTTTGGATAGTTTCCAGTTTTTGACCAATACTAGCAGCGCTAATATATTTATTTCAGTATATGTATTTTGATGAATATACATATGCATTTCTTTGGGGACTACAGCTCTAATGTATATCTGATATAAAGAAATATTCCTAGGTCATCTGTGTCCAAGTAGTCTAGAAATGCTCCTTTTCAGTCTTGGCATCTGCTCTTTCTAATTGTTTCACACAGGGCTCTGTAAGACTGGTTTCTATCTAGAATCCCTGTAGAATAATGGAGCAGAACCAACTTTTTGCCTGGCCCACTTCATTTCCAGTTTAGTAGCAAGTTTCTAAATGTTACATAGACCACAGAATGACCACAACCCCCAACCTCCTTGCTTCAATTTGAGACCTGTCTCCCCACTGGTGGCACAGGTGCACTCCTTCAGAGTGACAGAGGGAGGGAGCCCTTTGGCACATCACATCCTAAAGATCAGGGTAAGTATTCTACAATTTCTATTCATCATAAAGTCTTCCCCAGCTTTACCAGATGTCTTCCAATCTGAAATGACTGTGTTGTTAAAGCATCTGACCTCATAGTCCCTTGATCTTCTCGCCTTAATCTCTCTTCTACACCTGTGCCAACACCTAGAACCTATCATTACTGAGGACTGTGACACCTCAGAAATTCTAAGGTCATCTTATAATCACAGCCTCTAATTGTCCCATCTCTCTCAGGGCCTCACTCTCATTGAAACTCTCTTGGATGTCTTAGAGACCATAAGCTCCTATCTATCTATCTGTCTGTCTATCTATCTATCTATCTATCTTTTATTTATTTATGGCTGCATTGGGTCTTGGTTGCTGCATGTGGGCTTTCTCTAGTTGTGGCCAGTGGAGGCTACTCTTCGTTGCGGTGCGTGGGCTTCTTATTGTGGTGGCTTCCCTTATTGCAGAGCACGGGCTCTAGGCGCGTGGGCTTCAGTAGTTGTGGCGTGTGGGCTCAGTAGTTATGACTCTCAGGCTCTGGAGTGCAGCCTCAGTATTTGTGGCACACAGGCTTAGCTGCTCCATGGCATGTGGGTTCTTCTCAGACCAGGGCTCGAACCTATGCCCCCTGAATTGGCAGGCGGATTCTTAACCACTGCACCACAAGGGAAGTCCCCATAAGCTCCTTTATGTATCGATGTTTTCAGGTCCATCAGACTCCATGAGAATCATTAGTTTTATCACATTCAAAGTGAGATCCATATGTACTCCAGATCTTCCTCCTTTGCGCTCCTGTTTTTTTGACATATACCCACCTCTCCACCCACACACGTAATTCGCATTCAGTGTAGCCCTATACAGGCTCCTTATGTGTACAGCAAAAATTTAAGAAATAAATAAACAAACACAACTCTACAACTCTTCAGACTGCTGCCCTGAATAATTCATGGCAATCACACCAGCCAGGAACCTGACACAGCTCCATAATTGTTTCAATTAGCAGCTTCCTCTGCCACTCAATTCAGCAACTATTTAAAACTGAACCAATCTCCTCAAGTTCCTACTGCAAGCCTGGTCCTCTCGCTCTCTCCAGATAATTTCTTTTATAAAATTAAGAAGATAGTTGAGACAACCAGGAATGGACTTCCTCAATTTACCACATCACCTACATTTAAATTTATTTTTATTCAGACCATCATTTAGTCACAGAAAACATGGCATCCCTCTTCTAAATCAAGAGGAATATAATTTCTGTTAAATTCAATCTAATCCTATTTTAATTTCTCCAGATCTTTTTCCATCAGTTACCATCATTCTCCCACCATTATACTGTTAATATGTTGTTCTGACTATACTAGCCTACAAAAAGTTCAAATCAATCTAATAACATGGCTTTCTTAACTTCTTCCTCACTTTAGCTCCACCCCTTATTTATTCTTCACTTTATAACCAAACAGCTTGGGAACATACTCCTGCTTCCTTATATCTTAAATTGCTATGCACTGAGGAATGATTATCTTTTGTCCCTAACTACTTCATTGGAGCTGTTCTTGATGATGGGAATGCCTTCCTTAAAACCTTCACAACTCTTGGGTTCCATGAAAACAGATTTTTTAAATTATTTTTCTAGTGTTCTGTCTCTTATTGAGCCATTTTTCATTTTCCTCTTAAATAACTGTGTTTACAAAGATTCACTGTTGGCAAACTAATATTCATATACACTCTCTGAAACAACTCATCTATCATTAGGATTTTCCATTTTTTTTCTGTGTAAAATAATATATACTTATTATAGAAAAAAATAAAAACATAATAAAAAAGACAAAGAACAAATTTCATCACCTATCATCCTTTCACCAAGAAATAACGGCCACTGTTTTTGTTTATTGAAGTATAGTTGACACACAATATTGCTTTTAGGTGTACAACGTAGTGGTTTGATATTTATATATTGTACATGATGAAATGCTCTCCATGATAAGTCTAGTAACCATCTGTCACCATACAAAGTTACTAGAATATTGCTGACTACATTCCCTATGCTATATATTACATCCTTATGACATTTATTGTATGACTGGAAGTGTGTACTTCTTAATCACCTTCACCTATTTTGTCCATTCCCACACACCATTCCCCTCCAGCAGCCACCAGTTTGTTCTCTTATCTATAAGTCTGTTTCTATTTTGTTTTGTTTGTTCACTTTTTTCCAGATTCCACATATAAGTAAAATCATACCTTATTTGTATTCCTCTGACTTACTTTGTTTAGCATAATACCCTCTAGATCCATCCATACTGTTGCAAATGGCAAGGTTTTATTAATTTTTATGGCTGAGTAATATTCCATTGTATATAACATCACATCTTCTTTATCCATTCATGTATCGATGGACACTTAGGTTGCTTCCATATCTTAGCTATTGTAAATAATGCTGCAATGAACATAGGGATATTTATATATACATCTTTTTCAAATTACTGTTTTTGTTTTTTTCAGGTAAATAACCAGAAGTGGAACTTCTGCATTGTATGGTATCTATATTTTGACTTTTTTTTTTTTTTGGTACACGGGCCTCTCACTGTTGTGGCCTCTCCTGTTGTGGAGCACAGGCTCCGGATGCGCAGGCTCAATGGCCATGGCTCACGGGCCCAGCCGCTCTGCGGCATGTGGGATCTTCTCGGACTGGGACACGAACCCGTGTCCCCTGCATCGGCAGGTGGACTCTCAACCACTGCGCCACCAGGGAAGCCCTATATTTTGACCTTTTAAGGAAACTTCATACTGTTTTCGATAGTGGCTGTACCAATTTACGTTCCCACCTAAAGTGCATGAGTGTTCTCTTTTCTCCACATCCTTACCAATACTTCTTATTTGTATTGTTTTTGATAACAGTCATTTGACAGGTATGAAGTGATTTCTCATTTTGTTTTTGATTTGCATTTCCCTGATAACTAGTGATATTGAGCATCTTTTCATGTGCCTGTTGGTCATCTGTGTATCTTTGGAAAATTTTCTATTTAAGCCCTCTTTCCATATTTTAATTGAATTGCTTGTTTTTTCCAGATATTAAGTTATATGAGTTCTTTGAGTATTTTGGAAATTAACCCCTGATTGGATATATTATTTGCAAATATCTTATCCCATTGAGTGGGTTGCCCTTTTTACTGCTGTTGATGGCTTTTTTCTATGTGCAAATGTTTGTTTATTTGATGTATTTTCATTTGTTTATTTCCACTTTTGTTGCCCTTGCCTGAGAAGACAGATAAAATGATATTGCAAAGACTGACGTCAAGGAATTTATTGCCCATGTTCTCTTCTAGGAGTTTCATAGTTTCAGGTCTTGCATTTAAGTTTTTAATCAATTTTGAATTTATTTTTGTATATGGTATAAGAAGGTGGCCAAGTCTCATTGTTTTGCATGCAGCTGTCCAGTTTTTCCAACATCATTTATTAAAGGGTCTGTCTTTCCCCATTGTATATTCTCACCTCCTTTGTCATAGATTAACTGACCATGTAAGCATGGGTTTATTTCTGCATTTCTATTCTTCTCCATTGATCTATGAGTCTGTTTTCACATCATAATATTTTGATTACTATAGCTTTGTAGTATAGTTTGAAATTCTTTTTTTTGCCTCAAAATTGCTTGGCTATTTGGGGTCTTTTGTGGTTCCATACAAATTTTAGGATTATTTGTTCCAGTTCTGTGAAAAATACTATTCATATTTTGATAGGCATTGCATTGAATCTGTACAGTGCCTTGCCTAGAGTGGAAATTTTAACAATATTAATTCATTCAATCCACGAACACCATATATATTTCCATTTATTTGTGTTGCCTGCAATTTCTTTCATCATTTTTATAGTTTTCATAGTACAGGTCTTTCACCTCCTTATTTAAATTTATTCCTAGGTATTTTATTATTATTGATGCAATTTTAAATGGGATTGTTTTCTTAATTTATATTTCTGATGGTTATTATTGTATAGAAATGAAACAGATTTCTGTATATTAACTTTGTAACCTGCAACTTTACTAAATTCAGTTATTAGTTCTAATAATTTTTTGGTAGCAACTTTAGGATTTTCTATATATAATATCATCTGCAAATAGTGACCATTTTATTTCTTCCTTTCCAATTTTAATGCTTTTTATTTCTTTTTCTTGCCTGATTGCTGCAACTAGGACTTCCAATACTATGTTCAATAAATATGGTGAGAGTGGGCATTCTGTCTTGTTCCTGATCTTAGAGGAAAAACTTTCAGCTTTTCTTTGTTAAGTATGTTAAGTATGATATTGGTTAAGTATGATATTGTTAAGTATGATATTGGCTGTGGGTTTGTTGTATATGGACTTTAGTATGTTGATGTATGTTCCCATTATACCCATTTTGTTGAGAGATTTTAATCCCAATGTGTAGGATTTTGTCAAATGCTTTTTCTGCATTTATTAAGAAGTTCATATGATTTTTATCTTTTAATTTGTTAATGCTGTATATCACATTCATTGATTTGTAGATATTGAATCATCCTTGCATTCGTGGAATAAATTCTGCTTGATCATGGTGTATGATTCTTTTAATGTATTGTTGAATTTAGCTTGCTAATATTTGGTGAGGATTTTGAATCTATCAGGGAGATTAGCCCATGATATTCTGTATTTGTAGTGTCTTTGCCTGATTTGGTATCAGGGTAATGCTAGCTACCTAGAATGAATTTGGAAGTGATTATTCCTCTTCAGTTTTTCTAGGATAGTTTAAGAAGGACAGGTTAACTCTTTTAAATGTTTGGTAGAATTCACCTGTGAAGCTGTCTGACCCTGGAATTTTTTGTAGGAAGTGTTTTGATTACTATCTCAATTTCACTACTAGTCATTGGTTTGTTCAGATATTGTATTTCTTCCTGATTCAGTGTTGGAAAATTGTATGTTTCTAGGAATTTACTCAATTTTTCCTAGGTTGTCCAATTTGCTAGCACATAATTTTACTTAGTTATCTCTTAGGGTCCTTTGTGTTTCTAAGGTGTCAGTTACAGCTTATCTTTCATTTCTGATTTTGTTTATTTGGGCCCTCACTATTATTTTTTAATTTAATTTAATACAGCAGGATATTACTACTTATCTATTTTATATGTATTAGTGTATATATGTCAACCCCAATCTCTCAATTCATCCCACCACAACCCCGCTTTCCCCCCTTGCTATACATACATTAGTTCTCTATATCTGTGTCTCTATTTCTGCCTTGCAAGCCAGTTCATCTGTGCCAATTTTCTAGATTCCACATATATATGCATTAATATATGATATTTGTTTTTCTCTTTCTGACTTCACTCTGTATGACAGTCTCTAGGTCCATCCACATCTCTACAAATGAACCAATTTCATTCTTTTTTAAGGCTGAGTAATATTCCATTGTATATATGTAGCACGTTTTCTTTATCCATTCGTCTATCGATGGGCATTTAGGGTGTTTCCATGACCTGGCTGTTGAAAATAGTGCTGCAATGAACATTGGGGAGCATGTGTCATTTTGAATTATGGTTTTCTATGGGTATATGCCCAGTAGTGGGATTGATGGGTCATTTGGTAATTCTAAAAAAACTAAAAATTTAGTTTTTTAAGGAACCTCCATACTGTTCTCCATAGTGGCTGTATCAGTTTACATTCCCACCAACAGTGAAAGAGGGTTCCTTTTTCTCCACACCCTCTCTAGGATCTGTTGTTTGCAGATTTGCTGATAATACCCATTCTAACCAGTGTGAGGTGATACCTCATTGTAGTTTTGATTTGCTTTTCTCTAATAATTAGTGATGTTCAGCAGATTTCCATTTGCCTCTTGGCCAACTGTATGTCTTCTTTGGAGAAATGTCTATTTAGGTCTTCTGACCATTTTTGGATTGGGTTGTCTGTTTTTTTTAATACTGAACTGCATGAGCTGTTTATATATTTTGGAGATTAATCCTTTGTCCACTGATTCGTTTGCAAATATGTTCTCCCATTTTGAGGGTTGTCTTTTTGTCTTGTTTACAGTTTCCTTTGCTGTGCAAAAGCTTTCCAGTTTCATTAGGTCCCATTTGTTTATTTTTGTTTTTATTTCCATTACTCTGGAAGGTGGGTCAAAAAAGATCTTGCTGTGATTTATGTCAAAGAGTGTTCTTCCTATGTTTTCCTCTAAGAGTTTGATAGTGTCCGGTCTTACATTTAGGTCTTTAATCCATTTTGAGTTTATTTTTGTGTATGGTGCTAGGGAGTGTTCTAAATTCATTCTTTTACATGTAGCTCTCCAGTTTTCCCAGCACCACTTATTGAAGAGACTGTCTGTTCTCCATTGTATATCCTTGGCTCCTTTGTCATAGATTAGTTGACCATAGGTGCATGGGTTTAACTCTGGGCTTAACTCATGGAGAATGTTCTGTGTGCACTTGAGAAGAACGTGTAATCTGCTGTTTTTGGATGGAATGCCCTATAAATATCCATGAAATCTATCTGGTCTACTGTGTCATTTAAAGCTTGTGTTTCCTTATTAATCTTCTGTTTGGATGATCTGTCCATTGGTTTATGTAACGTGTTAAAGTCCCCCTCTATTATTGTGTTACTGTCAATTTCCTCTTTTATAGCTGTTAGCAGTTGCCTTATGTATTGAGGTGCTCCTATGTTGGGTGCATATGTATCTATAATTTGTTATATCTTCTTCGTAGATTGTTCCCTTCATCATTATGCAGTGTCCTTCCGTGTCTCTTGTAACAGTCTTTATTTTAAAGTCTATTTTATCTGTTATGAGTATTGCTACTCCAGCTTTCTTTTAATTTCCATTTGCATGGAATATATTTTTCCATCCTTTCCCTTTCATTCTGTATGTGTCCCTGGGTCTGAAGTGGGTCTCTTGTAGACAGCATATATACGCGTCTTGTTTTTGTATCCATTCAGCGAGGCTGTGTCTTTTGGTTGGAGCATTTAATCCATTCACATTTAAGGTAATCATCAATATGTATGTTCCTATTACCATTTTCTTAATTGTTTTGGGTTTGTTTTGGTTGGTCCTTTTCTTCTCTTGTGTTTCCCACTTAGAGAAGTTCCTTTAGCATTTGTCGTAGAGCTCGTTTGGTGGTGCTGAATTCTCTTAGCTTTTGCTTGTCTGTAAAGCTTTTGATTTCTCCATCGAATCTGAATGAGATCCTTGCCAGGTAGACTAATATTGATTGTAGGTTCTTCCCTTTCATCACTTTAAGTATATCATGCCACTCCCTTCTGGCTTGTAGAGTTTCTGCTGAAAAATCAGCTGTTAACCTTATGGGAGTTCCCTTTTATGTTATTTGTCGTTTTTCCCTTGCTGCTTTCAATAATTTTTCTCTGTCTGTAATATTTGTCAGTTTGATTACTATGTGTCTCGGCATGTTTATCCTTGGGTTTATCCTGTATGGGACTCGCTGTGCTTCTTGGACTTGGGTGGCTATTTCCTTTCCCATGTTAGGGAAGTTTTCGACTATAATCTAATCTCTTCAAATATTTTCTCGGGTCCTTGCTCTTTCTCTTCTCCTTCTGGGACCCCTGTAATGCGAATGTTGTTGCATTTAATGTTGTCCCAGAGGTCTCTTAGGCTGTCTTCAATTCTTTTCATTCTTTTCTCTTTGTCCTGTTCCACAGCAGTGAATTCCACCATTCTGTCTTCCAGGTCACTTATCCATTCTTCTGCATCAGTTATTCTGCTATTGATTCCTTTTAGTGTAGTTTTCATTTCAGTTATTGTATTGTTCATCTCTGTTTGTTTGTTCTTTAATTCTTCTAGGTCTTTGTTAAACGTTTCCTGCATCTTCTCGATCTTTGCCTCCGTTCATTTTCTGAGGTCCTGGAGCATCTTCACTATCATTATTCTGAATTCTTTTTCTGGAAGGTTGCCTATATCCACTTCATTTAGTTGTTTTTCTGGGGGTTTATCTCGTTCCTTTATCTGGTACATAGCCCTCTGCCTTTTCATCTTGTCTATCATTCTGTGAATGTGGTTTTTGTTCTACAGGCTGCAGGATTGTAGTCCTTCTTGCTTCTGCTCTCTGTCCTCTCAACACTGTATTTTTAGGTCTTTCTATGTTCTTCTGGCTGGTCTTTTTCAGCTTCCAGTCTTTGTCAAAATTCCTCAAGCTGTGGTTGTACTACTCCAGTCCCTGCCTTTCTGGTCACATCGCCTCCTCCCTGTGTCTGTCCCTAAGGTTTTTGTCTTATTCTTTTATTTGGAATATATTTCCTTGTATCTTCATTTTGCCTAATTCTCTGTGCTTATTTCTTTGTATTAGATAGGCCCATTACATCTCCAAATCTTGGAGAAGTGGCCTTATGAAGGAGAATTTCTTTGGGGCCAAGCAGCACACTCCCCTCTGGACACCAGAGCCAGATGGTTCAGGGGTGTTTTCTATGTAGAATGCATGTACCTTTCTGTTGTGGCAAGGCTGACTGCTGTGGATGCTCTCATATGCAGGGCTGGTTTCCAATCTGGCTGGCTGTGAGGTCATGCCTCCTGCAATTGCTGTGGGTGTGCTGGTGAGAGCAGGCCCCTGGCGTGGCTGGCCTGGTGGTGTGAGAAGGCTGAGAGCATGCAGTTGGGTGGGGTAAGCCCCTGGCACTAATAGGTTAGAGGGAGGATTCCAAAATGGGACCTGCCAGTACTGGTGTTAGCACAGTAGAATGAGATCACAAAAATAGCTACTGCCATTGTCTCAGTCCTGGAGAGCTGACTCTTGGAGGATCTCTAAAATAAGCATGTTGACCTGACCCTAGTACCTTTCAAACTACTGCTGGGAATTAGAGCTAGTGACCCTTTTTGCATGCATCCTTGAAGAGTAGGGTCTCAGTTTCTTACAGCCCTCTGACTACCAAAGGTAAGTCCTAGTGGTTTTCAAAGCTAGACATTTTGGGAACTCATCTTCTTGGTACAGGACACTCAGGCTGGTGAGTCCAATGTGGCAATCAGACTCCTCTCTCCTCAGGGAGGACTTCTGTGGGTGTGAATTTTCCCACCTGTAGATTGCTGTGCTGGGGATTGGGTCCTGACTAGACCACGTCTCTGACCCTCCTACTCATTTCATTGTGGCTCCTTCTTTTTATCTTTAGTTGTGGAAAATTTTTTCTGCTAGTCTTCAGGTTGTTCTCAGAGAGAGTTGCTCTGAAAATAGTTGTAATATTGGTAGCGTGTGGGAGGAGGTGAACTCAGGATCTTCCTAATCCACCATTTAATCTTTATGTAATTATTATTTTAGTAGAACTTCTTCCTATTTTTATATGCTCTTTGGGTGTTTTGCATTGGTCCAAGGGTAAAGTCAAGCTGCAATGAAGTCTTAAAGGAGACTTTGTCAGATCCTGAAATGAGTTCTAAGGCTTATCTTTCAGAGTTATTCAGAGTGGGACAAGGGGAGTACACTTTTACACTCCCATATTATGCAATCATTGATTGTGGGCTACCTCAGTAATGGGGCATGATCTTGGGTAAGACAGCTCCCTAAGCACAGGCAATCTCTGTAAGAACCTGGCAGCAGAAGGCTGAGTCTGAAAATCCTTCAGTCCTGAAAGGAGATCTGGGTAGTATACTGTAATAGCAACCACAAAAATATATGGTAAAGTTCTCATGTTTTTTTGAAAACCATTAGCTTTTGGATTTTCAAAGTGACAAGGTGAAACATTTTCAAGATATATGCTTCTAAGACAGTTAATTATCTAGTATTCATTTTAGAAATGGAAGTTCCAGGTGCCTCAATGAGAACTGAATCATATGTTAAGAATAAACATTTTTTCTTGTGATCAATCTTTCACACTACTCAGCATTTTCAGGTCTTTTCTTTTTTGGCCATGCCACACAGCACGCGGGATCCTAGTTCTCCAACCAGGGATCAAACCCATGATCCCTGCTGTGGAAGCACAGAGTCCTAACCACTGGACCACCAGGGAATTCCCTTCAGGTCATTCTTAAAATAATTAAATAGTCTGATTTGTAAATGGAACTCAGGAACCAGTTCCTGAATTGTTATTAGTTGAGAGAACATCTATTTTTCCTGGATTAAAATGTCCAGGTGTCTTGTTAAATTTTGTTTTATATATTCCCAATAGTTCCAAGGAGGTTTCTGGTACAGTATATTGTTTCCTACATAGAAATACCAAAAATTACTATGGAATTTTGTATCCTTATTTGTGGGAAAAATAGAGAATGGATTCTTTTTTTTTTTCTGTGTTCAAATGTTGTAAAATGCAACAATCTCATCACCACATCACCTAATGAAGCTACTTATAAAAAATCCCTATGGTGTGTGCCCTTTTATTTCTTTTTTACTACAGTGAAAAAACAAAAGAAGAGAAAGCCAAGTGAATTTGGGAATGTAATTGGTCTTGGCACAGCGCTGGGTCACAGCCCTTGCTCACTGTGCATGCAATTGGGAGATGTATAAATAAAGGTAGTATCCCTACACCAGCGATAGCACTATAAAAATGTCTTCACATAAATTTGTCATGACTGTTGTACATATAAAGTATAAGCCTTGGCTTTATCCCAACTAAATCACGTCAGAAATGTTTGCTTTGGTCACTAATTAAGTTATATGGAAAGGCCAAATTCACCTGTGGATGGCAAAACCATAGCTTCCCTAAGACATTATAAGGATAGCATACAAGATAGCAATAACTTACATGCCTATTTTCTCCTCAGCTCACATTAAAAAAATCAAGGAGGTTCCCACTGAGGCATGCAGAAAGCTCCCTCTAGCAGATGTAGATAAGTGCATTAATAAATCATGACCATCGTTAGAATTCTTAAACCAATGTTCTGTGATAAGGTATGCTTCTCATTATCAGTTCTGGAGTTAGAAATATTGTATACATGGAACTTTAATTAATGAAATTGTTATAGTTGACTAGTTGCCAAAGATTACCAGCAACAGAATCATGGTTTAAAAAACAGTCAAGAAATCTGACTTGCAAAGTGTCTGTGGAGACGTGTTACCGCTAATAAATTTGTGCAGCCTGTGCTCGTGCATGCCACACTTGGGCACAGTGAGGTGGCCCTAATTGTTTTTGTTTTTGTGCATATGCTTGCTACCCTATCCCAACGTTTCTCAACTGTGCCTACGAATTCATATGCTTATATTTTCAGAATATGCACAGCAAGATCACTTAGGTATAAACTGGAATTTGCGAAACCAGATGAAATTGTGTCATTCTAAGGGCTGTGCAGGTAATAGCAGATGCCGAGAGCTAAACTTTCCACCCAAATAGCACAAGAAAATTAGTTTTAGCTACAACTATAACACGAATTATATCAGCGAGCTCCATAATTCCAAGTGTAAGTTTCCAGTATGAGATATTTAAGGATGCCACATTTAAATCAACATTTAGCACCTTTCTGAATTCTTTAGTTCATCAACTCCTTCTTAATTTTAATTGAGGTGGAAAATATTCTTTGTCTAGTCTAGCTTTAACTGCATAGGGGACATATGTTTTAGAAAACTGTTATCCATATTTTAATAAAGAAAACTAATATAAAAAATAAACAAGTGGCATGTTCAAGCCACCCATCCCTACCCATTCTGTGTACACTCAACTTATTTTAAAGTTTATTTAACTTAAAGTTTTTGCTTGCAAAATATCATTACATTTCAATATTTATGATAAGCACTTAAATATTAAGGAATCATTTGTCTCAAGGCATTTTTTTCCTGGAAGAATGATGTCTTTGAAGGGTGTTAACAAAATGCAGTTATTCAGCCCCTCCATGCCTCCTCCTATTTGTCAAGTGAATATGTAGTTCAAACCATGGTAAAGCAGGCATTATTTACTCAATAAACCTTAACGGCTTTATGAAAAAGCTCTATATTTAGCTGTTATGAGAGCAAGGGTACTTATAACATGGAAGCTTACTGAAATTTGTCTTTGATGGACTCTGTTCTAACAGAATTCAAGTATCTGTCTCTAGCGAAGGACCACTTCTGAAATAATTTGTCCATAAGCATAAATTGTTACTTTTTTCAAACCGTGTAAGGAAGTGAGGAGGAGACGGTCATTTTGGCTTTCATTTTAGAGTTTTTTGTCATGGCAGGCGACAGTTCTCTGAGTAAGACACTATGGCCCCTTTAGAATCCACCTTTCGTATTGGAATTATTCCCCTTTTCTGGGAATAAATAGAATAAGGAAAACATTAGTGCAGAATGAAGTGTAAGTTACTTTATCTTAAGCCAGCAGATGCTCAATACGGAAATAATCCTCACAGTCTTTGTAAATATAGGCACAGCTACTATAACCAAGCACAGCCTTGCCCTAGAAAGACCAGCACATACTGTTCAGAGACCCAAGTTAGAGTTAGTTCAAAAGATTGAAATCTAAAGAGATTTCTCTTGTCCTGGGTCTTAAAGCTTATTCTAGTCTCCTGTCTGAAAGCTGTTAAATCTAGAATCACAGTCCATTTCTCTCTAGGTCACCTTCTCCTTGTTCTGTAATCTGTATCTAGTTCTCACCCTTTTCATTGTGTAAAAAAAGGGACTCAGTTTTCAAGTAAAAGTAGATCAATTATTGGGGTGTCCTAACCTTGCTAACAAATTCGATCCTCTTTTAATAGCCACCACCTTAAAACAAATTGAAGGTAGAAGGGGACTGAGAGTCACTGAAGAGCAGAAACAGAGAGAATTGCGCTGAATGTTGCAGAAAAGGGCAAAACAGTATGAGAAAAATGAGTGATCCGCCCTCCCCCCAAAATCTAGTGACTAGTTGTAGATACTTATTGTACTTAGAACTTTACTATTTCACCCTTGCAATGGTGCAGAGACAAAGAAGATCTAAACTGTAATTCTGGGAAAAAATTCAAAAGATATATTTCAGTGATGAGTTTTGGATTAATTATCTTATGAAAGAATCTTGACTATCAAGTCAAGATAATGTTATATTTTGCTAGAGAATCGAAAAGTCTCTGAGTGTTAAGAGTGATGCAGAAAAATCTAGCTTCATCTCTTGCTAAGCAATGTTTTGTTACCAGTCTTTGTTATCGATTCATTTACTATGTATTTATTCATGAAGAGTTTTACTGAGCACCTGTCATGTGAAAATCATTATTTGGGACACTGGGAATAATAGTAGTGAAAAACAAATTTCCTGCCCTCAATGAGTTTCTGGTTTTGTGGAGGAGAATAAAATAAACCTATATACACATAGATTATTAAACATTTCTGATACTGATGAGTGCTATGAGGGACATCAAATGAGATTATGGGTCAGAGTATAATGGGAAGTGAGGCAGTGGCAGTGTAAGATTGCGTGATCAGGGAAAATCTGTCTGACAAAGTGACCTGGTGGTAAGATTGACATGATAAAAAGCTGAAGTCCTAGGGGAGAGCGTTCTAGGCAGATGGAACAACAAAGGACTTGAGATAGGACATTCTCAATGCGTTTGGAGGTTAGAAAAATGGCCTGTGTGGATCCTGCTGTTGTCAGTAAAGGAAGTGGTAAGGCAGAAAGAGAGGGAGGGAGGTAGAAGCCAAGGCATAAAAGGCCTTGAATGCAAGATAAAGAACATGGGTTTTATTCCAATTGTAATTGCAATACATTGGAGAGTTTTGCTTTTTTTTTAAAGTGTAGTAGCTGTTATGTGGATAATAAGCTACAGATAAGAGTAGATTTGAAGCAGGAAAACCATTCATGACGCTATGTTTGAAGTCTGAGAGAGATAGTCATGGCTTGGACTAAGTTGACAGCAGAGGAGTTGGTGAAAAGCAGGTGTATTCAGGATATATGTTGGAAATAAAGCCAATGGGAAATCCTGGGTTGGATGTAGGACATGAGGAAAAAATAAAGCAATCAAATATAACTTGTAGGTTTTAGGTTTATACAAAAAGTCAGAGTTGGAAAGAAATATTACAAAGGAGAGATTGAAGGCCAGATGCCAAAAAAACTTGCTAAAAGTCCCACAGCTACTTAATGTTATACCTGGGACTATTAGAACCTCTGAGTACCTACTCCAGTTCACTTTCTGCCATGTCAGGCGGCTCCCCAGTGACTGCCTATAATTTCTCTTTGTATTTTCCTCCAGGTAGAAGAAAAGTCATTCTAGTAGCTGAGGAAACACTGCGTTCTCAGAACTTATCTCATCTGCTTTCCTCTTTTCCCCACTTCATTTGTGTTTTGTTTAATTTCCCATATTAATATTAATCATTTTACAGGATACAACTGTGATTATGTAGGAAAATAAAGTATTTATATCAGCATTATGGCAAAATATTAATTGATTTTAATTAAATTGATACCATAACATGGGATTAAGGACAAGGGAGTACCATGTGGAGGGCTGCTACACGTAGTTCTTGCCCCAGAAGGATGAGACTAAATTCTCTCTTTAAAAAAAACGTAGAACAAAGATATTTAAAGTTGTTTATATTATAAAATAGTAGAAAATCTTATTATTAAAACCCATAAATATTTGGGTTTAATATATAGCCACAATATCCTTTCTTTTCCAGCTTTATTGAGATATAATTGCCATATAACACTGTTCTATTTTCAGGTGTACAAATAGATGATTTTATAGACATATATCTTGCAAAATTATTACCACAATGAAGTTAGTTAAAATCTCCATCACCTCAAATAATTACCATTTGTGTGTGTGTATGTATGATGAGAGCATTTAAGATCTACTTTCTTAGCAACTTTCAAGTATATAATATGGCATTGTTAGCTATAGTCACCATACTGTACATTAGATTCCCAGAAGTTATTTGCCTTATAACTGGAAGTTTGTACCCTGTGACCAACATCTCCCTATTTTCACCACCCTCAGCCCCTGGCAATCACCATACTATTCTCTATTTCTATGACTTTGGCTTTGGAAGATCACACAGTATTTGTCTTTCTCTGCCTGACTTATGTCACTTAGTATAATGCATTCAGGGCTCATCCTATTGTTGCAGATGATTATATATATATATATATCACGTGATACATATATATAAATATAAAGATATATATAAAGATACATATCACGTGAGACATATATATATATATATATATATATATATATATATATATATCACATTTTAATAATTCATTCACCTATCGACAGACACTTCAATTGCTCCCATGCCTTGGCTATTGTGAATAATACTGCATGAACAGGGTCACGAGGACATCTTTTCAAGATAGTGATTTTATTTCATTCAGATATATACTTAGAAGTGGAACTCCTGGATCATATGGTAGTTTATTTTTAATTTTTTGAGGAACCTCCATACTGCTTTTTCTAGTGGCTCTACCAATTGACATTCCTACCAACAGTGCAATAAGGGTTCCTTTTTCTCTACATTCTCGCCAACGCTTGTTGTCTCTTTGATAATAGCCATTCTAAGAGATGTGAGGTGATATTGTAGTTTTGATTATTATTTCCCCGATAATTAGTAATGCCAGAAAGAACACACTGGCTTAAAACTAGGACAGTGATTAAATACGCATTTATGTTAAAGGAGTATAGAATGTTTCTGTATGTAAAATATTGACTTCATACTTTTTAGCATTCTTTGGCCTCTGTCTACAACAAAAGATAATGTTTTTTAGTTACAACATTTAACATATATATTGAATCTTTAGCATATCTATATGCCTAAAACAAGTTGTTAAGCTAAGAGTTTGTGAGAACTTAAAATACTTCAAACCCATCTATTGTGTTCTGGGCACTATTCTAGGACTCAGCATAGTAACAATGGAAAAAAACTGGTCCTCATATAGTTTCTGTTTTAGTGAGGGAGACAGACAATAAACACATTTTTTAAAGATTTTTATTACAATAGCCAAGACATGGAAACAACCCAAGTGCCCATCAACAGATGACTGGCTTAAGAAAATGTGATTGATATAAACACATACACACACACACACACACACACCCAGAATATTACTCAGCCATAAAAAAGGAATGAGATATTGCCATCTGCAGCAACATGGATGGACCTAAAGAACATTATATTGATATTTAGTGAAGTAAGTCAGAGAAAGACAAACACCATATGATATAACTTATATGTGGAATCTAAAAAATAATGCAAATGAATCTATATATAAAATAGAAAACAAGCTTATGATTACCAAAGGGGAAAGGGAGGGAAGGACAAATTAAGAGTATGGGATTAACAGATACAAACTACTATATGTAAAATAGATAAGCAACAGAATTCAATGTATAGCCAGGGAATTATATTCAATGTCTTGCAATAACCTATAACGGAATATAATCTGAAAAAATATATACCTGAATCACTTTGCTGTACACCTGAAACTAACACAATATTGTAAATCAACTCTACTTCAATAAAAATTAAAAAAAAGATTTTGAGAGAGGGAGAAGATTTCCAAGTAAAATATAGTAAAAGAACAGAGGGTACCTAGAGGAGAGCTACTTCAGCAGGAGGTGGTAGGGGAAAGTTCTGAGACTTGGATGATGTAACTAAGCAAACAAAAAAGGCTTGGGGACGTAGAGTCCAAGAAAAGTCCTTTGGTAAAATTGGAGACAAATTAAGTAAAGTTTGGCTTCGACTCTCTTTCAAACCCCTTTCTCCATTTCAGGCATTTCCTGTATCCTTATCCCTTAACGCTCACTATGCTCAAATCTGAGTCCACTCATGACTCAAATTTGAAAATAACATCTCTCTCCCTCCTTCCTACACCCCACCCTCCCTACAACTACCTACTACCTGAAGAGGGTTGTCAATCTCAGGAGTTAGGAGAAGAGCTGTCACTAGATTTGTCTGCACAAAGTTCTGAAAGAATGAAAGTCAACTGAATGTTTAACTCTCTAAAATGTTTTTGAAAAGAATCTGGGAATCTTATTTTAAAAGGAGAAATGAGGAAAGGTCACATATACGTGTATGGTTTATATTATGTTCTATGAGCTAAGGTTTCCTCTATGATATCAAATTATACTGATCCCCATTTATCCAAAGTTAATTTCCTTCACACCCTTCCAGATATTCTCTGGCATATTACAGGAAAAAAATTAACATAGTCAATGATGGAGGTAAACAGAGGTTCAGATAACCTAAACAGATACTGCAGTGGTTTTTTACATCTTGTTGAGTGCATTTTATGTACAGATGCTTCATTTTTACATAATCTGAATAAAGAAAAGTTCCTTATATTTTTTAACTTTTATTAAAAATTAGTTCACGTTTTGCTTAAAGGGTGTCCTCATTGGCTGTGATTACTGGGAGGCAGTGGATGTCATGCAATCATTTTAGTCTCAGTCAATTTATTGTTAATTTATTGGGTGTTTGCTGAGTTTATGCTTAGTTTTAGGTCCTTTTTAAAATGAATCTTATTAACACCATCATGTCTTATAAGTGTAAAAGCAGTGAGAGTATTGAGAGAGCTTATACTAAAAGCCTAAAAATACAAACAAATGAAAGTAAAGAAATTTTAAAAATTGAGATGACACACGAGGCACAGGCATATGGAATGAAGAATTTGATCAGAGCTTTGTACTTGATTCAGGATTGAGTGTGTCCATGATCAGTTTTACAAGAAGCTGTCAGGCATTCAGCCCACATGACTGGTACTCTGCCTCTCTTTGTGTGAGATTTTCCCAGGATGTCTGTTAAAGAGGAATACACTGGCATACCCTATATTAAATTTTTAGGAGTCTGAAAACAAACAATTCGGGGATCCCTCCTTAAACGAAAGAATACAAAATTTCAACTATATTCGATACAAATGTGATTATTTAGACAATAAGTCAGAATAATATCAACCAATTTTTTCAAAGTTGATATTTAACTGGGCGTATTCCTACAAGTTGTTAATATTTTCATCAATCAACTGTCTGATGCACGTATAATAATTTTTCTCTACTTTGGCTGCATTTTTTAATACCTCTTCTCATACGGTCAAGGTTTTATATCATTTCTCTAGGAAGAATAGAGAGATAATTTACTCTTTGCTTTATCATGGTTGATCAAAATACTCTTCTACTGTTATTGATAGATTAAAAAAGGTGTTTTCAGATTCAAAATTCATGCCCATTTATAGGATTACTATCAAGCTTCTTTCATACATGACCTATGAGATTTCAGATCACTTTGAATTTTCTTATGAGTGACTAAACAAATAATCTTTAAAATGATCATTCTGTAACCAGTTTGTCAAGGACATCCTGGTTGTCATAATATATTATAAATTTTATCTTATCTTTATCTATGTTAGTAATTGTTTAAAATTAGCAAGAAAAGTAAGCCTTTTTCCGACGTATTTTTATGATCCACTCTTCTTCATTAACTGGATTATCAAACAGTTCAACATCCTATTCATTCACTTAATTATTCTGACATTTATTTTTTAATCTGAAAATAAGGTGCACAAGAAACAATGCAAATGCATTCAAAATTGTCATTACATAGTGTTGAGCCATATAATTGCATAACCAAATGATCCTTATGCTACATACATTAACTTACTGCTGAATATATGTGGAAGTTTTGTGAAAGTATATGTGGTTTTTATTACATTTTTCCTTTGTTGCTAGTGATGTCATGTGCAATTCTGCCTAAACTACCAGAACTCCCTTGAGGACAAGATGTATCAGATACACTTAGTCAAGATCTCATATGTTGGGGTGCGTAACTCTTGTGAATATACACGAACAAATATACTTAGCTTTTATACTATTTGTGTCCTGACACAAAATTTTGATTTTTATTTCATGTGACTCCAATAAAAATAATAGGTAAGGCATGTTTATAATTGCATATTGTCTACATTTTTTGCGTATATGTCTCATAAGTAAGAACATTTGATTGTCAGTGAAAGATGAATCTATCACTTGTACTTTAATATATATAAAGTTCAAAAGAATGTTCCACAGGCTAGTTTCTGGTCTGTATATTTCAAATCTTGATTCTCTTCTACTATATATGTGCTTCCAGGGTCAAATATCAAAAACGCTGTTATATTACTATATGACCCCTGGCTACCCACTGTCATCTCACAACACCAGAGGTATTGATATAATGGATGGTAGGGCTATTCCTAGAAGCCATTCCTACACTAGAATGACCAGCAAAGAAATAATTAAACACAGGTGACTCCAAGCCTCATAGATGTATCCCACTAAACCAAAACTAAGTGTACCTTCATCTCAACTTTCCCAGCTTAACTAGGTTAGCCTAACCCTAACCCAAAGTCTCATGGACATTCCAAAACCAACTGATGAGAGAAGAAAGTGAATATGAGAGAAGGGAATCAGAGTGGAAGAAGATAGTGGTCTTAACCTATCATGGTTCAAATACCTTATTTTTGCAAATTTTATAAAAGAAGTATATCATCATGTAACTATGTGGCCAGGACCCTTCCAAGGGTCTTGGAAGGGGTCCATGCCAGTCAAGAACTTTGATGATTAAGCTTCATAGCTTCACGAGACATTTAACTCTGTTTGTTTTTCTCAGCCAAAATACTGAAAGCAAGTACCCAATATTAGCAGGCCCAGAGCACGTACGTCCTGACAGCAGCCTTGGAAAAGACCTTCCATTGTCACACTTTGCCTAGAACCAAGACAGGCCCTCTGAATCCAACATTGCATCCTGAGTTTCACTTCACTGTTAGTAACACAATCATCCTAGGTCCTCAATTTGGACACACCCAGAAACTCACAAAGTCTGCATGTGTGTGTTTCTATCTCTGTTACACACTCTTTCTCAAAGTCTATAAGTATGGTGGCTACTAAGGAGTCTTTTATGATACTTGAAAAGATCTTTAAAAAAGAGATTAATTTATTGAACATAATTTTAGAACATTTAAAATTGGTGTATTTTGAAAAATTATTCTATTCAAATTATTCAACAATAGAAAAGTATGGCAAATTATAAGTTGCATTTAGGCTTTGTTTTTTTATTAACATATGCTGATCAAAAGACACCATTACGAAAAGAAAAAGGCAAGCCACAGGCTGGGGAAAAAAATATATTAACAACACACATATCTGACAAAGCACATGTATCCAAAATAGATAAAGACTAGTACCACTCAATACAAACCACCAATTCTTTTAAAATGGGAAAATATTTGAACAAACACTTAACAAAAGAAAAATACACAAATGACCAATGAGCACATTAAAAAGATGCTCAACATCACTAGTCACCAGGGAAACACTATTTAAAACTGTAAGGAGATACTACTACATACTTCCTAGAATGGCTAAAATTAAACTGAAAATCAATATCAAACGTAGGCAAAAATGTGGCTCAACTAGAACCCTCATATATTGTTACTGAGAGTGTAAAATGATATAAACACTTTGGTTTAAAACAATCAGGTTGTTTTTTATACAAATAAACATACCTACCCTGTGACTCAGCCATTTTACTCCTACATATGTCCAGAAAAAAACTTGCACAAGAATGTTCCAAAAAAGTTTTTTGAAAATAACCAAAATCTGCAAACAAACCAAATGCCCATCAATGGGATAATAGATAAACAAATTGTGATATACTCACACAATGGTTACAATTCAGCCATAAAGATGAATAATAATTCTTGCAACATGCACCAACCTAAAAGGCCAGTTTATTGAGCAAAAGAAGCCAAGCACAAAAAAAAGTACACACCCTAAGAGTCCATCTAGATGAAGATGGAGAACACGCAAAACAAGTAATTATGATAGAAATCAGAATAGTAGTTGTCATAGAAGTGGTGGGGGTAGCTGTTCAATGGAAAACAGCATCAGGGAACTTTCTGGTTTGGTGGAAATTTGCTATATTTTGATTTGGGTGGCAGTAACAAGGATGTATAAATTTGTCAGAAGTTATCAAACTGTACAATTGACATATATACACCAATATGTATAAATAGATAACTAATAAGAACCTGCTGCATAAAAAAATAAATTAAATTTTTTAAAAAACTGCACTTAAGATCTGTACTTTTTTTTTTTTTTTTTTTTTGTGCGGTATGCAGGCCTCTCACTGTTGTGGCCTCTCCCGCTGCGGAGCACAGGCTCCGGACGCGCAGGCTCAGCGGCCATGGCTCACGGGCACAGCTGCTCCGCGGCATGTGGGATCTTCCCGGACCGGGGCACGAACCCGTGTCCCCTGCATCGGCAGGCGGACTCTCAACCACTGCACCACCAGGGAAGCCCCAAGATCTGTACTTTTTATGATATAAACACATTATGCCTCAATAAAGAAAAAAATACATTTAGGTATGACCAGTCTAAACAATTCTTGGCCTCCATTTATTTATTTATTGATGTACCTATTTGTCTATTTATTTAGTATTTTTAAACTGAAGTGTAATTGACTTACAATGTTATATTAGTATCAAGTGTACAGCATAGTGATTTGATATTTTTATACATTACAAAATGATCACCACAATAAGTCTAATTACCATCTGTCACCATACAAAGTTATTACAATATTATTGAGTATATTCCTTATGCTGTATATTACATCCAAGGGACATTAATTTTATAGCTGGAAATTTGTACCTTTTAATCCCCTTCACCTATTTCACTCATGCTCTCACTCCCTTTTCTTCTGGTAACCACCAGCTTGTTCTTTGTATTTATGAGTCTGTTTCTGTTTTGTTCTGCTTGCTTGTTTTGTTTTGTTTTGTTTTAGATTCCACACATAAGTGAAATCATATGGTATTCATCTTTCTCTGACTTATTTCATTTAGTATTATGCCCTCTTAGGTCCATCCATGCTGTCATAAATGGCAAGAATCAATTATTTTTATGGCTGAATAATATTCCATTGTGTATATATATACCACATCTTCTTTATCCATTCATCTGTTTATGGACACTTAGGTTGCTTCCATATCTTGGCTATTATAAATAATGCTACAATGAACAGTAGCATTGTATATATATCTTTTCAAATTAGTGTTTTTGGGTTTTTTCAAGTAAATGCTCAGAAGTGGAATTGCTGCATTGTATGGTAGTCATATTTTTAATTTTTAAAGGAAACCATACTGTCTTGCATAGTGACTATAACAGTTTACATTTACATTTCTATCAACATTCTCTTTTGCTGCATCCTACCAACATTTGTTATTTGTTGTCTTTTTGATAATAGCCATTCTGACAGGTGTGAGGTGATATCTCATTGTGGTTTTGATTAGTATTTCCCTAATGATTAGTGATGTCGAATATCTTTTCATGTACCTGTTGGTCTGTTTTCTCTGGAAATATGTCTCTTTAGGTCCTCTGCCCACTTTTTAATCAGGTTGTTTGGTGTCTTGACATTGAGCTGTATGAGTTCATTGTATATTTTGGATATTAACCCTGTATTGGATATATCATTTGAAAATATTTCTCCCATTGAGTAGGTTGCCTTTTCATTTTGTTGATGGTTTCCTTCTCTGTGAAAAAGTTTTTTAGTTTGATGTAGTTCTATTTGTTTATTTTTGCTTTTGGAGCCTTTGCCTTAAGGGACAGATACAAAAAGTTACTGCCAAAACCAATGTCAAAGAGTTTACTGCCTATGTTTTCTTGTAAGAGTTTTATGGTCTTAGGTCTTACACTTAAGTCTTTAATCCATTTTGAGTTTATTTTTGTACATGGTGTGAGGAAGTAGTTCAGTATGATTCTTTTGTATGTAGCTGTCCAGTTTTCCCAACACCATTTACTGAAGAGGTTTTCCCAAAAAGATTTTGTCATAGATTAATTGACCATATAAGTGTGGGTTTATTTCTGGGCTCTCTATTGACCTCTATTGATCTATGTGTCTGTTTTTATGCCAGTACCATACTGTTTTGATGACTATAGCTTTGCAGTATATTTTGAAATCAGAGAGCATGATACCTCCAGCTTTGTCCTTTCTCAAGGTTGTTTTGGCTATTGTTGGTCTTTCATGGTTCCATACAATTCTTAGGATTATTTGTTCTAGTTTTGTGGAAAATGTCATTAGTATTTTGATAGGGATTGCATTGAATCTGTAGGTTGCCTTGCGGAGTATGGTCATTTTAACAATATTAATTCTTCCTATCCACGAACACAGTATATCTTATCATTTGTTTGTGTTGTCTTCAATTTCTTTCCACGTCTTATAATTTTCCAAGTACAGTTCTTTTATTCCTTGGTTAGATTTATTACTAGGTCTTTTATTTTTCTGATGCAGTTGAAAATAGGATTTTTAAAAAAATTCTCTTTCTTATAGTTTTTGTTAGTGTATAAAAACATGAGATTTCTGTATATTAATTTTGTATCTTCAACTTTACTGAATTTATTAGTTTTAATAGTTTTTTGTGGCATCTTTAGGATTTTCTATATACAGTATCATGTTATCTGCAAACAGTGACAATTTTACTTCTTTTTCAATTTAGATGCCTTTTATTTCTTTTTATTATCTGATTGCTGTGATTAGGACTTCCAATACTATGTTAAATAAAAGTGGTAAGAGTGGGCATCCTTGTCTTTCTTCCTGATCTTAGAGGAAATTTTTTCAGCTTTGTACTGTTGAGAATGATGTTAGCTGTTGGTTTGTCATAACCTTTATTATATGTTGAGGTATGTTTCTTTTATTCCCACTTTGTTGAGAATTTTTATCACAAACAGATGTTGAATTTTGTCAAAAGCTTTTCTATATCTATTGAAATTGTCATGATTTTTACTTTTCAATTTGTTATTGTGGTGTATTACATTGATTAATTTATGGATATTGACCCATACTTGCATTTCTGGGATAAATCTCACTTCATCATGGGATCTGTATAATCTTTTTAATGTACTGTTAAATTTGCTTTGCTAATATTTTGTTGAGAATTCTGGTATCCATGTTCATCAGCGGTATTGGCCTCTAATTTTCTTTTTTTATGGTGTCTTTCTTTGGTTTTGGTATCAGGGTAATGTTTGCCTCATAGAATTAGTTTGGAAGCATTCCTTCCTTTCCAACTACCTCTTAAACTATTTTCATTTTTCTTAATTAAAAAAAAAATCATTTCACCTTGGATGATTTCCACGACTCTGTCTTCCAGTTCACTGATCCATTCCTCTGTATCATCCAATCTGCCATTGACTCCTTCTAGTGTTTTGTTTTGTTTTGTTTTGTTTTTTCAGTTACTGTATTATTCAACTCTGTTTGGTACTTCTTCATACTTTCTAACTCTTCATTAAACTTCTCACAGTGTTAATCTATTCTGCTCCCAGGTTCATTTATCATCTTTATAACCACGACCTTGAATTCTTTATCGGGTATATTGCTTATCTCCACTTGACTTAGTTCTTCTTCTGGGGTTTTGTCTCATTCCTTCATCTGGAACATATTCCTCTGTCTCCTCATTTTGCCTAATTCTCTGTGTTTATTTCTATGTATTAGATAGGTCATTTATATTTCCTGATCTTAGAGAACTGGCCTTATGTGGAGATATGCTATGGGACTCAGCAGTGTACTCCACTCTGGTCACCAAAGCTATATGCTCTAGAGGTGCTCCCTCAGTGGGTTGTATGGGCCCTTCTGTTGTGGCAGGGCTGACTAGTGTGGTCATACTGGCAGGTAGGGCTGGCCCCCAGTCCAGTTGGCTGCCAGGCCCTACCTCATATGGTGGCTGTTGGCCCTCTGGTGAGCAAGGCCCAGTCCTGACATGACTGGCTGCACAGTCCAGGGGTGCCCAGGGCTGGTGCTGGCCCACTGGTGGATGAGTAAGCCCTCAGCACTAATATGCTAAAGAGAGGTTTCCAAAAGAGTGCCCTTGTGGTAGAATGAGCTCCCACAAATGGCTGCCACTAGCATCTGTGTCCCTGGGGGAGTCCCAATTGCCTCCTGCCTCTCTGGGAGGCTCTTCAAGATCAGCGAATGGCTCTGACTCAGGCCCCTTTCAAATTATTGCCTCTACATTGGGACTTGGAGCATTTGGGGTTTTGTGTATGTCCCTTGAGAGCTGTTTTCTACAGCCTTCTGGCTCCCCCTAATGCAAGTCCCACTGGTTCTCAAAGCCAGGCATTCTGGGGACTCGTTTTCCCAGTGCAGGACTCTTAGGTTCAGGAACCCAATGAGGTGCTCAGACCCTTGCTCCTTGGGGATAACTTCTGCAATTGCGATT
Organism: Phocoena phocoena; assembly: GCF_963924675.1. Classification (NCBI taxonomy): domain Eukaryota; kingdom Metazoa; phylum Chordata; class Mammalia; order Artiodactyla; family Phocoenidae; genus Phocoena; species Phocoena phocoena. Next base: position 23,343,199 of record NC_089234.1, read on the forward strand.
ATCCTCTCCCTTGTGAGTCACCTATCCAAGTGTCTTGATTACTCTGTGTCTCCACCCCTCCTACCGGTCTCCTTGTGGTTCCTTCTTTATGCCTTTTGTTGTGAAAAATATTTTCTGCTAGTCTTAGGTCATTTTCATAGACAGATGCTCTGAAAATTGTTATAATTTTGTTCTGCCAATGAGAGGAGGTGAGCTCAGGGTCTTCCTACTCTGTTATCTTGGCCACATCCTCCAGTTCTTAGTCTCCTTGAACTTACCAACAAATGCATTGATGCCTCTGAGATACCAGCCTGCTTGTAAGAGGAAAACTTCAGGTTTACAATGTTATAGGTACATAAAGAGTACAAAGATGTCTAATTTTTATTTTACAAACCTAAGTTTATAACTGCAAAAAGTCTGCCACCTAAACTATACCTAGTGACACCTATCCACAACACTTCAGTTCTGTTTTACTAGATTTTCTAATCCCCAGGGGAAAAAAAGTAATCACTAGACACAGCATTACAAATCAGAACCTTGTTCCCTCTCCAAAAGGCATAGTGGGGGAAAACAAAAAAGAGAAAATGGCAGAGATAAATTCATATGTTTTAAAATGTCACAAAATACTGAAATTCTCTCAAAGTCCTATACAACTATGCTATCTCAATAACCAGAGCTACTTATGATGAGATACTTTTCTAACGGAAGAGGCCCTGGTCATTATTATGAGGAACATATTAAGAGAGGTTTCTCTGAGTTGCCAATCGTACCCCCATTCCTTAAGAAATTTTACCATTTAAGAAATAGTCTTTATTGCTAGAAAACCTGGATTGGAAAATGCTATTTAAAATGGCAAATAAAATTAGCCTGCCCCTGTAAAAGCAGAAATTTATGAGCTCAATATTTTAAACTTTATCTCTGGATAGAAATATATAGGTGCAATCAGTGATTCAGTTCTTGGCTTAGAAGCTGTTATTGAAGCCAGGAAAGAATGGGAGACTGTTAACTCAGGTGCTTAGGGAAGCAAATCCCCAGCTGGTACTTTATATTGTTAGATCAATTAAGGAAAGGTTGATATATTTACATACCTGTTTCAGATAAATTTATATTTACTTTATATTTTATAAGCATAAGTTATATTTCTCACTATTGACTAAGAAACACAAAGATCTTGATTTGTTTGAATAGACAAAGACACCCAGAATCATACCACTGATTTATAAACTTAAGATTAAAACATTTCATAAAACCTCTCTTAAAATGTTTATGCGGTAAACTACACATTCATTTAGGTTATTAATCTACGCTCATCTTTAGAAGTTGATTTTACTAACCAAAACTTTGGTAATAAATAAATTTCTATAACCTCATTATCCAACTCTCATTAACTCAAACAGATGTAGAAAAAGATGGCTTAGTCTCAAAATTGGGAGTATCATGAAAGGCACTTTCCTCTTCTATAAATATAGTTTATAAATAAAACTGCATTGACTAAAATATGGAATCTCAATTTGCTTTGGCACATTGTAAGCTAAATATTGGGACCAACTCAAGTTGAGAGTTAGTTGTTCTATACAGGTGATCACTGGCTCAGAAGTTGGGAAATTGCCCTAGCTTCCCAACCAGCCCAGCCTCTATTCCGACCACCTCAAAGAGAGAAGCAAGAAGGATAGGCTACCATTGCTCAGATCTCTTCTCCCTATGTTGCCCACCACACAAGTCATTCCTTCTCTCCTGGGCAGAGATCAGTCATTGAAAAGGGAAAAAAAGAAAGAAAAAGATTTTCAATATTTCCTATAGAGGCAGATTTCCAATTTCATGAACAAGGGTGGAATAATGGAGAAAGGGTAAAATTGTTTCCCTCCAAATACATCTATCTCAGGTTTGTTTCTGAAAATCTTATCTGACTGTAAAATGAACATCTGTGGAAAACAGATTTACATTAAAACTGATAGGGGAGAGAGGAGTTTTATTTCTATTCTCTGAAATGGGGATTCATGCATATTTTATTTATATTTATTTTGCAAGTTGTTTTTCATTTACAATCATTGAGTTTGCTTTCCCTTGAAACTCAAAGTGGACAGCAAATAAGAGAGCCTAAGACCATGCTGATTTAATATAAAACTTTTATGGAGCATCTACTATGCAAAAAAAGGAAATACTGTCATTTGCAGAAAACATTCCATGATTCAAGATTATGCAAAATATCTCCTGTATTTTTCCATACCTTGCAAGTTATATTCTGTTTAATCCTGGGATTCTGGAAAGGGATCCCCTAGTGTTAAATAGCAACAAAGACAACATTAGTGTTGATATTCGAGTATGATTACTCCTGGTGAGCCAGAGCAACCAAATGACTGACTCTCATCTGTGATGGACTGGCGTGCTATACCGGTGGAAGGTGAAGTACCAACTTCCACAGTAATTTAGGTATATAAACATTGCGAGGACACGAGCAATTGTAAGCATTGTGGAGAGCACTGACTTTATTCCAAAGCCCTTGCTTTGGAAATCTTAAACTAAAACAATGACAAGCAATGAAAGCCAAAAGGCTTAAATACCATGATGGTATTTAAAGTGACCCTTATCTCCTACAGCAAGAGGACAGACCGGGCTAAAATTCATGGCCAGGATTTAATTGTAAAGCTATCAGATCTACAAAGGAGACTAAACATACAAAGTTAACAGGTCTCATATTAAAGGTAGAGCTCTTACAGGAGGGCAGAGTACCTGAGATCTGAATTGAGGACACCTGGGGGACAAGCCTGAGAATCTCGAATCTCAGATTGCTCTGAACACAGGGGACTGGCAGAAGCAGCCTTTATTTCCTTGCCAGAGAAAGATGGTCTTACCTTGCCTAGAAGGCTTGCAAAAGATCACACTTGAAGCCTCTTACTTTCAAGATGATGCTTATTCTGCTCTGCTGTTACTCAAGGTCTTCAGACCAATAAATATGGACAGGTTTTAACATAATCTGAACAGGAAATTAAAATCCCTACTTGGAATGGAAATAGCTTGCTCCCCAAAATAACTGAAGGACTGGGCTGATGTATACAAGAAGGAAGCAGAGGGACAGGTGTGGGAGTGGATCATGAGGGTGAAGAGGGAAGAGTATTACAGGGCAACACTCTCCCATGATTCGAGATTTAATGTCACGGGGCTTCCCTGGCGGCGCAGTGGTTGAGAGTCCGCCTGTCAATGCAGGGGGCATGGGTTTGTGCCCCGGTCTGGGAAGATCCCACATGCCGCGGAGCGGCTGGGCCCGTGAGCCGTGGCTGCTGAGCCTGCACGTCCAGAGCCTGTGCTCCGCAACGGGAGAGGCCATAGCAGAGAGAGGTCCGCGTACCGCAAAAAAAAAAAAAAAAAAAAAAAAAATTTAATGTCACAGCAACGACATCTGGAACCAATCCTAATGCACTGTTGGGGTGATGTCTTGTACAATAGATAAGGTGGAGAGGCTGCAACAGTCCTGGCAGAGTATGAAGAGGTCAGAAAACATAGGGAGGTGGGAATATTAGAACGGATTACCTGAGAAGAGAGAAACACTTTGCAACATTCCCTAGAAGACCCTACAAATACCATCCTTCATCAAAGCAATATGGAAAACTTTGGTGGGTGTGTTAGTTAGCATTCTCCAAAGAACCAGAACTACTAGGATGGATGGATAGACAGAGAGATAGAGAAAGAGAGAGAGGGAGAGAAGAGGAGATTTGGAATTCCAACAGGAATTGGTTCATGAGGTTGTCAAGGCCAAGAAGTCCCACAGTCTGCAGTTCCAAACAGGAGAACCAGGGAAGCTAGTGGTAAAATTCAGTCCAAGTCCAAAGGTTTGAGAACCAGGGGGCTGCTGATGTAAGTCCCAGAGTTCAAAGGCTCAAGAACCAGAAGCTCTGATGTTCAAGGGCAGGGAAAATATGCCCAGCTCAAGAAGGAAGTGGCCCTTCCTTCACCTTTCTGTTCTATTCAAGACTTTAAAAACAGAATAGACAATGCTGCCGATGTTGGTAAGGGCAGATCTCTTTACTCAGTCTGCTGAAATCAAATGCTAATCTCTCCCAGAAACACCCTCACAGACACAGCCAGAAATAAAGTTTTACCAGTTATCTGGGTATCTCTTAGCCCAGTCACACTGATGCATAAAATTAACCATCAAAGTGGGAGAACACAGGCATTCACTATGGAAAACCTCAACAGTCTCTGTACCGAGGATGTGTAAAATTTTAATGGGGGGAGATGTGAGGAGGGTAGTCCTTTTGTTTCTATCTTTCTTGGAGGCACAACAGAACAAACTCTATCTACAATTCCAACATGACTGTCATAGTGATATAACTGATTCATTCTTAAATTAGCTAAATTTGGACGAAATTAGTGATGGTGGTGGTTTTAGAGATTTATTCTCAAGCTGAAAGAAATCAAAGATTCTGGGGCAAGGAATAACATTAGCAGAATGTTTGGGAAGATTCATTTGGCAAGATATATTTTGGATGGGTAGATGTTAGAGGTAGGGCAGATTATAAAGTTGGTTTTTGGAGTAGTACAGGCTTGAGGCATCCAGATCTTGAACTAGAATTGGAAATGTGAAAAATGGAAAAAATTGTTTTTTCAAATCACGCATTGATGTCAAATATACCAGTTACCAAAGAGCTTAAACTATGTTTAAGTTATGACGCGAGGTACTAAGGCATTCCAAGTGGTACTCCCGATTTCATTCAGATAAATATATTTGTAACTATAGGTAATTGTTTATACTGAGATGTAGTTATTTTTAAGGTATTTAATGAGCTTTTATTCCTCAATGTGTAATGTCACCTTTCAAATTATATTTAGAGGTAATGCGTTATCACCTCTATCCCCAATTCCCCAGTTCCCCTGGGGAACTTCCAATCTTGATGTACAGCAAATAGTCTACTTAAATACTAAGACCTGAAGAGTTGGGATACTTTTAGAAAGTGGAAATTTATGAAGCATTTGTATGTCTGTACTTATGGTAGTATAACAAGCAATGTTAAAGGTCACCTTGCATATTAGTTTTAAAATAAGGAAGCAACAAATAAGTGGACAAATAAAAAGTTTGTTTGGGTTTTTCTGTAAGACGTTATGAAGAAACCTGAATGAGCTTTTTGGCCAACTCAATATTAGCCCCAGGTTTCCGGAGTTTCTAAATTGCTCCAATTTTTTTAGTGTAATTAATCTTGGATTCAGACTACAAATGTTTTACGGAGGGAAATGAATAGGCCAATTGATAATGGTCAAGATAAGAAAACAAAGTTTTACAAAAATGGATGACCACAGGTATATCCATGCCTTAAAACAATAAAATGATTCGCCCTCTTGGATCGTTCAGTGATTCATTTTGCCATGGCATGAAATCTATAGTAATTGCCATTGCTTTATTTTAGATCTGAAAGTTCTTTTAACCCCAGTGTCACCACAGCTTCGTCATCTGCCCCTGTGAAAAAGAGTTAATGTAGGAGGTCTGAGACTGCTATACCTAGAAGGGCTTGCTTGAAATGTTGGCCCTTGGCTGGATCTGAGAACTCGGTTCTCGGAATGTTCCCAGTCAAAAGCTAACTGAGAAGAGGGTATCACTGTGCCAGACTGCTTTGGGAAACAATATGGTTTGTGACGAATACTTGTTTTATTTCAAGGAGTCTGGAATTTTGGTACATGCTAAGCAGATGGTGCTTATGTGACCGGCCCCAGTAAAAACCTTGGGCGCTCATTTTCTAATGGGCTTTTCTGGGCACAAACATCACATGCACGTTACTGCATGTACACTGTTGGGAAAGAATGTGCTTTTGTGACCCTTCATGGGAGGACTAGAGCATAAGGAACCTGCACGTGGATTCCCGCAGACTCTACCTGTGTCTTTTCCCCTTATGATACGGCTATATATCCTGACTTCTGTACTGCTATAATAAATCTTAGTCATGAGTACGACAATACGCCGAGTCCAAGAGTTCTTTCCAACCGGCCTCCACGCTGGGTTTTCTGGTCTTGGAGACCCCATCACAGCCCCATTCTCCCCACAGATTTAATGACTCTGGGCAATAGCACCCTATCATCTGTTTAAGTAAGAAAAAGCACTTTTTGGATACAGTTGGAGATCAGCTTTTTTCCCCCCCAAGTGGAAAGATAGATAACTCTTAAAGAAAAAGAAGCCACCTTCAGCTGAAGGTACAGGATTTATTTTTCTACCTATTTAGGTTGTAAAATGCTATCATTATTCACACACAAACATTTAATTGTTTTGGTAATCTTCCTTGGCAATCTGCGGCCACAGTGTCTGGAGTTCATTACAGGTTGTGAAGTTTCCTTTCATTTGTTTTAAATGCGCTGCTCTTTGATTTCCCCAACGGAATGACTGCCCTCTTGCTGTTCTGTTATGGGAAAGGGTAAGTAAAAATGCCGACTAGCCTTCCCCAAACCATCCATCATGCTTTACTACCTGTGTCATAATTCTTTCTTATTTTCAGTACTGTGGAATGGTACTCAATTCCCTGCCCAGAAAAACCAACATTTTTCTTCTTCCCTGAATAGCATGACTAGAGGTCCTGTAAGCTTTTCCCAGGTCACCCTTGGGGTGGCTTTAGTGCAAACTTTTCCAACAAGTGTAGGTACAACTGGCAACCAAGCAAAGCATAAGTATACTAAGGTACCCTTTTAAGGTTGAAACAAGTTCTACCCTCCTCTCTCCACTGCCCACCGAATTGCAATCAATTAATATACCAAGGATACCAAAAACTGGGAATTCCTTCCAGAGCTCTCAGCAGCTATAACCAACCCAAACTAGAAGTCCTCCATCTCCAGTCCACATTGCTGCTTCCGATTATTCCAATCCCTTTATCAGAAGCTTGGAACATTGTCTAAACAGTTATTAATTGTCACATATCTATGTACATTAAAATCTTCTACTAAATTTTAAAATGCATATTCTCAGGCCATATTCCCATGATATTCTGCTTTTGTAGGTCTAAGGAGGACCCAGGAATGCCTATCTTTTAACAAGTTCCCCTGATAATGTTCTATACAGAAGGATGTGATGGGAATGTAAAGAGATCGTAACTGTAATTTGGGAAAATGCCAGAAAGAACAACATTCAATGTATTTCTCTCTCTATTACATGATTATCTTAAACAGATGAAAAAGAGAGGCAGTGAACAAGCTCAGGAGCCATGGCTTTTCAACTCAAGAGCTTTCAATACACATGCAGCAGGAAGACACAGGAGAGAAATGAACTGACCTCTTTTGGGAATTCCATTTTCTTCCCTCTTCCTCCCATTCTTCTGTGAATTTGCAAAGATTTTCATAATCTCCCAGCCTCTAAATAGAGCTGTTGTTTTTCTCTTCTAAGCGTCACAGATAAACACAGTTTGGTGAAGCTTGATTGTAAGGAACAGCTGAGTCCTCTAAGGACTAATCTAGGACACAGAGAAGTTAAAACTATTTGCCTGCTTGGTTCCCGGATTTTATGATTAAGGAGAACAAGTAATGCACAAAACGGGTAGGTAATTATAATGCATAAAAACAGATCAGACTAATCCATCCTGGGCCACACATGATTTGATGAGTTTTGGTTTTTTTTTTTTTTTTTAATAAAATACCTCAGCTAAATTGACTTGAGACCCTTAAGACACAAACCTTTAGGAGGTGGTGGTGATTCTTTAAAGGAGAAGGAAACCTGCTTTTTCACTTTTCCAGTTGGCTGCCTAATGCATCAAGACAGCTGCCCAGGATACTTGCGATTGTTACTGATAAGTTTATGATTCCCTCTGAAATGCAGCGCCATCATATAGAGCCTTGCTTGTTCCTACCATCTCTTGGACAGTCTTGGTGGCTTTTACTTACATGGTTGCTGTTTATTTTCTTTCTCTTCTCATGCCCTAGTGGGTCTTTTCTCTCTCACTCCTGTGTTCTCTCTCTCACATCTTTTTTTTTTTTGCCGTATGCGGGCCTCTCCCTGCTGTGGCCTCTGCAGTCGTGGAGCACAGGCTCCGGACGCGCAGGCTCAGCGGCCATGGCCCACGGGCCCAGCCACTCCGCGGCATGTGGGATCTTCCTGGACCGGGGCACGAACCCATGTCCCCTGCATCGGCAGGCAGACCCTCTCACATATTTTTTCTTCTTTCCCTACCACCTATCCTTCTGATTTCGCATACAGTAAGGGCAAGGTCTACCGCAGTCATGTGGCCTAACTACAGACCCAGTCGAGATATTCACTGCATACTATCTGTGATACTGTGATTTATAATAATAAATTTATATTTGGTTTTTGTCCCCATTTCTGGCACAAAGCTCCTAAAGCCCTTGGAATTTCCTAAATGCTGAGCGTGATAAAGGTGTCTTGCATTATGTTAAAGAGATGACTTTTGGAAAGCACCTAAGGATGGGGGCTGGTTGTCAGGAAAATCAACCACATGATTAGAGGTTTGGAACTTCCAGTCCCACCCCTGTGATTTCTAGGAGGGGAGAGAGGCTGGAGATTCCTCTCCATTTCTTTATGTTATCCATCTATGATCTAATTTCTAGAACCCTCATTTTCACTGTGATCCTTTTCAGTCCTTCTCCTGTTGACCAAAGTCTCTCAAAATGAACTATGGCAGATCCAGTACCACTGAGGGAATTGACACATAACCTTCCTAACAGTGCATTAGACTTGATACACATATTGAAAGAACGTTTAATAAGCACTCCTCCATTCTCTGAGTGTGCATTTGTAAGTATACACACAGAGAGACACACATGCATACACACACATACATAATGCAAAGCACACACGTATATGTATATGTATATAAACTTAACACACAACTTCACAATTTTCACTGTTAGACTACATCTTGTAAGTATGACCCCAATTATAGTCTATTAAATCCATATTAACTCTGTTGCTGTCATCCTGTTTGCACTTAACAACAGCTTTATACCACCTATAAATTTAATAAACACATTTCTATGTCTTTATTAAAGGAATTATTAAAAGTTGACTATGCCATGTGCAAGGATAGAGCTTGGAGGCATGTTCTTAAAGACTAACTTACTTTTTGTTATTGAACCATTAATCAGACACATTCAAGGAATAATAATGAAACCACCTAAAGGCGGCCTAACTTCCTTAGCTGTTCTTCGAGGATATCATGCTTTGCTGAAGTCTGGATACTCAGAATTTTCCTGGTGCTCTAGTCTAATATCTGAATCTTCAAAACAAAACACAATTGCTCCCAGGACCTATCTTTCTCTGCTACCTGTGGTCCTGCACAGTTTCAAGCCACCATGGAGAAGACCAGAACATTTTCTAGCAGAACTTTATGCAAGAAGAAGTGTCCCAAAATTGCTTCAGTGGAATACGTTTTGATAAAAAGCTACCAGAAACTTCTCACACTGGCCTTTCTGTTCCACAAATAGGTTAAGCATGCTCACTGTAGGAAACGGGACCTTGATATTTCCTGGGGTTTCCATGGGTGGCTTCTTCTCTGCATTCTGGTCTCAGCTCAAATGTCACCTCCTCAAGGAACTGTTCCTACTATCCCATCTCTGCCTCTTACAAGCTGTGGGATCTTAAAAAGCAACTTAATATCTCTGGGCTTCTGTTTCCTCCTCTACAAGAGAAGGGCAAAAAGGGCTACCTCCTTCACTGAGCTTTTTTGGGGACTAAATGATTTAAAATGTAATTCTCTTAGAGCAGTATCTTTGCTCTATTAATAGTAAACTCTATTATTATCACTATTATTATTGTTATTATTTGAACACTTGCTTTCCTTCCTCACAGTCATTCTAACAAATTTACCTATTTTCTCCAAAGCGTTATTACTATCTCAAATTACTGTTCACTCTTGTTCCCAGTTTACTTGTTGATTTTCAGTAACCTTCAACCTGACAGGTAAATGCCATAAAAACACACTTCTGTCTGCATGACTGCATTCCCACTGATTACAATGGCATCTGGCACAACATACTCTGTCAATGCCATCAGTTAAATGAAGGAGTGCTTGCACAAATGAATGAAGGGCAGTCTCCAGAGTATTATCATATCTCTAGTATTTCTTGGCATATGGAAACACCAAACACCAGCTATTCTAAATTTTTGAATTTGGGAATCCTAGACTTGGCAATCCTGGTCATCCTAGACTTCATGGACTCAAGGAACTCTACATTCCTAAATTTTGTCTGAGCGCTCCTCATAATATTCATGTCAGATTATGAGAAAGAGACAGAGTTACATTCAAAACCGAAGACAATCAATCTAATAAAGAGAGAAAACTCCTAAGAATAGGGACCTAGCAAGTGTATTGTAAAGTAATTCAATAGCTCCCAAAAGGAAAGATGGGACGCCACCGTACAAGCATAAACACTGGGCTATTTCAGGCTAGTCTGCCTGAAGAAAACTATCTAGTCCTTGATTCACACACAAAAAGTAGAAAGTAGACTTTAAAATATTCTGACTAAATAAACTGTGGTATTTTATACAATGGAATATTCTGAAGACCTCAATAAAAGAATAAGATAGATCTTTATATGGCTTGAGAAATACCTGTTAGTATTTTTGAATAAAATATTCAGAGTAGTTGAGGAATTATAATGTTTTGTGTCATGGAAATATACTCAAAATATTAATATTTTCTCCACTTGGATATATGCATATTGAATGGGTGGGTATGCATGTACATCTGTAAATAAATAGGAAAAGGTCTGGAAGAATGCACGGAAGTCACAATGGTTGTCATCTTTAGGAAGGAACAGAGAACAGAATTGTTTGAGGTAGTCTAAGCGGTCTCTGGCCTTATTTGTAATGTTAATTTTTCTCAACAAAAACATATCCATGGGCTTCCCTGGTGGCGCAGTGGTTGAGAGTCCGCCTGCCGATACAGGGGACACGGGTTCGTGCCCCGGTCTGGGAAGATCCCACATGCCGCGGAGCGGCTGGGCCCGTGAACCGTGGCCGCTGAGCCTGCGCATCCGGAGCCTGTGCTCCGCAGCGGGAGAGGCCACAACAGTGAGAGGCCCGCGTACCGCAAAAACAAACAAACAAACAAACATATCCATGCCTTGTTTGAATGACAAATTGATGTAAACCTAAAAATTAGAAAAGAGAGCACATTTTCCACAAGTGTGGAAACTGCCCTAAAAATTCTGCTTGCATATTAGACTTCTGTACGGTTAATACAACTGTAATACTTATCAGTACAGCTTAACTGAAATGAAGATAGTTTGGTGCAGAGTATCCTGAATAAACATGCTATACTGAAATGAGTGTGACTTCCTTTTTCAGGTGATGTAAATATCTGTTTATAAGTTAAACAATTTGGTGGCAGGCCGTTAGCAAACTGGCGAGTAGTTCTCCCCTACAATCTACTGCTCTTCTCCTTTAACAATGAACATCTTTTTGTTTTTCTATTTTAAATTGTGGGGCTTCTCTTCCAGTCTCTAAACCCCCTCAAAGATCACTGATGGTTTCACCATGAACACCTCAGTTCATTTTTCTCCAGACCCTTGAATTAACTTTGCTTGGGTCTAAGAGATAGAAGTTCATTTGACTGTTGCTGAAAAAAATTATTTCCCCTTCTACATTGGATGTTTGGGCATTTTGATTTTTGTTTTGTTTTGTCGTTGGTAATGAGAAACAAGGCTGTACTATCTTTTCCACTGGGGACAAAAATATTTGGCAAAGACTGGGAAAAGAGGAACTTGCAAGTTTTGTCTCTTCTATATTACAGTAAATATATTGCTATCTGCCCCAAACAGCTGTGCTGCCTCTTCTCTTCTTTGTTTTCGCTTAGTTGCAAACAGTTAGTCGCCCCACGTGTTGCAAAAGTCTCAGTAGATTTAGCCCTTTGTTTAGGTTTGGCCCTTTCTTCCACCTCACATGCCTCCCATTTTTTGTGGAGCTCACCGTGAGCATCCCAAGATGTGACAGTGGTTTCCTTAGTCGATTTCCCCTTTCCTTGTCCTTCTGGAATACTTGTGATGGCTTGTATGGTAAGATTTTCAGCTTTTTTTTTTTTTTTTTGCGGTATGCGGGCCTCTCACTGTTGTGGCCTCTCCCGTTGCGGAGCACAGGCTCCGGACACGCAGGCTCAGCGGCCATGGCTCACGGGTCCAGCCGCTCTGCGGCATGTGGGATCTTCCCAGACCGGGGCACGAACACATGTCCCCTGCATCGGCAGGCGGACTCCCAACCACTGCGCCACCAGGGAAGCCCAGATTTTCAGCTTTTAATGTTCTATCCCTTTCGAGCCACATCCTTTCAGAGCCATTAGTTAAAAAATCCTTCTTTTCTATGAATTTTTTGAAATCTGGTCTACGTCTCTCTGTTGCCTATTATAAAATCCTCCCTGGAGTGGTCACTTTCTCCCAGGGTTCTCATGTCCTCCAGAGCACCAAGACATTCTTCCTTCTTGGCCGTAATTATATCTAGAGGGGCAGTTACACTCACTGCTTTCTCCACCACTGACTCTGTCAGATGCTCACTCTGACTCAAATGAGATTTCCAGCTGATGTCTGCTAATACCACAGTATTTGGAAATGTTTGGGTTTTGTCTGGGTTCTTTTTTCCCCCTGGCCAGAACGTCCCTTAGTAATCCTCACTAGTGATTTCACTTTCCATTTCTCTCTACTTTTAACCTTATCCAAATATCGTACCATGTGTGGGGCCTGAGACTCCTGACAGCTACACGGAAAGATTTTCCCTCAAACCTGAAAGCAAATGGGACTTTGAAAAAAACCTGACTGTTTCTGTTCTTCTTAAGAAGAAAGATTTTTGTGTCTCTACCAAGCAATAAGCTGCAATAAGAAGAAACATGCAAAAATTGAAAATCCTCTTGTAAATGTCTCTTTTGCTTAGAAATTATTTTTGATATTTTGTTCCTATATTTTTATAAAAGGATAAGGAAAAACAGCTGTAACAGAGACTGATGTGTGTTCACTATTCCTATGGCTCTTTTTATTATCTAGTTTTCCCCAGTTTCATTGAAATATAATTGACATATAACATTGTATGAGCTTAAGGTGTATACTGTGTTGATTTGATAAACTTATATACTACAAAATGATTACCACTATAGTGCTAGCTATTCCTACTTCTTCCTTCTCCTGTGTGCACAGCTAGGTTACATTTTCCAGTGGTCCTTGCAAGTAGGCGAGGCCACGCAGCTGGGCTCTGGCTGTTGGAATGTAAGTCATGTGATGTCCGCGATTTCAGGCCTTGCTCCTATAAAACTTCCCGTTTGGTGCTATATTCTCTCTTCCACTGCCCCCACCTGAATTCAGAGGATCATGTGGCTAGATCCTAGGGACGATGGCAGAGCCATACAAGGGAGGAAGCTTACCTCCCCGCAATATGTATGGAGAGTAATTGTTCTGCTAGCTAACCCACTTGAATCTGGTATCTGTCTTCACAGCCCACCCAAACTATACTTAATGACTTTAAGCTACTGAATCCAGGTTATATGTTTAATCCACATACTCTCGCTCTCTCTGTTGTATTTGGTCCCACTGACAACAACTTGCTTCATCAAGTTCTCTCCATCCTTGAATTTCATGGCATTACCTGTTGTAGTTCTCATCTTACCTCCTAAGGTTCTCTCCATCTGTTAGCTCCTGTTTCAATGTGGGTACCCATGAAGCTCCATCACCACCTACTTATCACTCAACATGCTCTCCTCAGGTATTTAATTCCATTTCTATGTTTTTAAACTAACATTTAATAGCCCATTTCAAATTTTGGCCCCAGTTTCTAACTTTATGTTTTTTAATAACATGTTCTGCTTCTGCCCTGTGTACTGGTAACAGTGTACTACTTACCCTTCCATGCATAGGCGAAATTCTTGCATCCCTCTCTTTTCATATATTGGTTTCTCTGCCTTTCATGATGAAACTCCTATTTTCATCTCAAGGAAATCAATCACCACTGCCTCTCTGATCATCCCTCCCGGGCAGAATCGGGAACTCTCTTCTTTATGATCTGTTAACTTCCATTCATCTTCATCATTAGCATGTAACACAATCACCTGTACATGTTTATTACAGCCACCAAGGCTGTGAATTCTTCAGAGGCAGGTTTTATATATTACTCCTTCTTGTCTACTTCATTTTTCAGTATAGCAACTTCCACAGAACCAGCACCCAGTGCAGGTGAATTGAAAAATTATGAAATGAAATGATAGTTTACTAAAACTCTCCTTTAACATATACCAAAATTTGGAAGGATTTCCTTTTCTGGGCTACACCCTAGCGATATAGGGACAACTCACCCTGCTTTTAGCCCTCTGTCAAAAGTGCCAAAGAGAACACTTTCTGTTAGTTTGAAATAATGTGGCTTGATTGGTGGTCGTGGTCAATATGAGGGGTTTTGCTTCTAGTCAATACTGGAGGCTTCTGTGCGACTGCTGGGTCCCACAAAGTATTTGAGTGTTGAATCATTTATATTACCTTCATAGGGACAGAAGTATTGTGGGGACATGGCTATATGCTATTTTTTTAATACATCTTTATTGGAGTATAATTGCTTTAAAATACTGTGCTAGTTTCTGTTGTACATCAAAGTGAATCAGCCATATGCATACATATATCTCCATATCCCCTCTCTCTAGAGTTTCCCTCCCACCCTCCCTATCTCACCCTCTAGGCGGTCACAAAGCACCGAGGTGATGATCTCCCTGTGCTATGTGGCTGCTTCCCACTAGCTATTTTACATTTGGTAGTGTATATATGTCTATGCTATTCTCTCACTTCTCCCCAGCTTCCCCCTCCCTCCCCGTGTCCTCAAGTCCATTCTCTATGTCTGCGTCTTTATGCCTGTCCTGCCCCTAGGTTCATCAGAACCTTTTTTTTGGATTCCATATATACGTGTTAGCATACGGTATTTTCTCTTTCTGACTTACTTCACTCTGTATGATAGACTCTAGGGCCATCCACTTCACTAGAAATAACTCAATGTTGTTTCTTTTTATGGCTGAGTAATATTCCATTGTATATATGTACCACATCTTCTTTATCCATTTGTCAATATGTACCACATCTTCTTTATCCATTTATCTGTCGATGGGCATTTAGGTTGCTTCCATGTCCTGGCTATTGTATTTTACAGTTCTCTTATTTCACTTGGGAATCAAAGGCTGATATATTGGTATGTTCCTCAGAAAAACTAACTACAGTAATCAACCAACCAACCAACAAACAAAAACACCCAAAACAGTACTTTATACAATAAGAATGTATAGACTGGAGAGCTCTATCTAGAGATTTGAAAAAAATGAGTATTGGGTTGGCCAAAAAGTTCGTTCAGGTTTTTCTGGCCCAGCTTATGAAAACCTGAACAAACTTTTTGGCCAAACCAAAACAAGTCTGCAATTGAATGAAGGAGAATAAAGGTAGAGACATTTTATTTTATCTGCCTCCATTACCACCACCTTGGTTTTAAGATTGGCAAAACTTGAGCATGATTCTGCTGAGATCTTCTTTATAAAGAGAAGGAACACAGCAAGAATGGCTAGTTAAGGGAAATTCCAAAGTAAAAAGAGACAGTAACAGTACCCATATTTTACACAGTAGGATAGCTTTGGGTAGGTAATAATGCACCACAATATGAAATATAAAAAGCTATAACAACCAACAACTGTAAGCAATACTGATATTAAACATGTCCAGAAGAGACTAGCTCAAATACCTCCTCTTCCAGGAAGTCTTTCTTGGTTCTTCCTAATCAGAAGCAAATGTTTCCTCTTCTGAGCTCAGCTGTGGTTGGATTCTGCTTCTCTAGTGATATCTACCACCAGCACTGTACCTCATGTTGCCATATCTCCTAAGGCACTCTGAAAACTTTTTGAGTTCAGGAACAGTATCTAATTTTACACTTTGATACGATCACTAGCAGCTAAGACTGTGTCTGGAGCATTCTGGTGTTCAACAACCATTTAATAACCGGTTCTTTCTTGTAGGTGAGAATGAAGTCTATAAAAAAAAATTATACTCAACTCTCTCTCTACACTCAAATTTCCTAGCAAGAAAATTTAATACTTGTCATATGCACCTCTTTGTGTGCAACGAAACTTCCATCAGGTTTCTACTGGGCTCTAATAAACATTTATTGAATAGCTGGTGAAAATGAAGAATTTACAGACTGGCGTTTGGAGTCAGCCTTTTGCATCTTCAGAGACTTGCCTCTGACAAGACTGAAGTTCCTTTGGTATGTAACTCTAACCACTTGACAATGATGAAGAGAATTTCCTTGGTTAGGTGTGTCTGTATGTGTAAAATTCAGAGAGAGGCAAATGGGTTCTTAGAAGATCTAGATTTGACAGTCCAGGTTAAGATTCTCTATAGAGACAACTGCTAGGTTTTGTATGCTTGTACTTGCCAGTTAATGCAAACAAATGTTGAGTAGAAACAGAAACCTGGTTTATTATCACCGAACATGGGTGATAATGACTTTGGAATCAATACCTGCTGAATCTTTCCCCTTCTTCTCCCTAAACATACAGATGCTGCTCGATCAAAGCAAAACTGTTACAGAAGAATTGATTTCTCATTTCCAAACACATGTGGCTTAACTTGCAGCCAATTGTGTAAACTATCTTAAGCCCTTTTTCAGGAGAAAGAGGGCTGTAAATAAATAAATAAGGGGGCTATATTTTCCTGCCTTCATGGGAATGGATTTCTGGGCTCCTTTCTGCAGAAATTGATGCTGTGTGTTCTCTTGCTAGCCTCACGCTGTAAATAACATTTTGACTTTGGGCATCCTGGTGAAATATACTTAAAAATAAATTAGATGGGTCTCTAGGCAAAGATTAATTTGGAAGTGGATACCTGCTACGGCTTTGCACTCTGTTGCCATAGGGCTATGCAGTCCAAACTGTATTCCTCTTCAGGCCATTAAAAAAATAGAAATGTGTGTTTGCAAATTACTTTGTGGATTTTTTTTTTTTCCGTTGCTACCTCATGCATGGCTTTCCTGGGGATGTCAACAGAGTCAGTTAGCAAAATAAAGATAGATGGCAGGGAAATAATTCTGGAGGTTTTGTTGCTGTTGTTATTTTGTTTTGTTTTGTTTTTGCAATGCGACTATTATGGATACTCAGTTGTACTCATTCTTATCCAGAGATTTTTATTTTTAACCATTAACCATTAACCATTAGTTTTCTGCTCTCCTGAGAGCCAACTGCCATCCCTTGCCCTGAGAAGGGCAAGATTTTTTTTTATTAATGGGTGACTTAGCACTTTGCTACTCTGTCATGCTTTTCAGAATTTAAGGGAAATGAAAATAAACTAGGCACTCAAAGTGTGGGGAAGAAACCAAAGGTGCCAGAATACCAAGTGTGGAAACTGCAAAAACATCCTCAGTTTTCCATCCCTCCTTATACTCATTTACTCTACAATACGAACTTCATGGTTCCCTTCCTCAGGAGTTGGAGACTGTTTCCCCAATTCTTGAATTTGGGACTTGTGACTTACTTTGATCGACAGAATGAGGCAGACAAAGATAGGGAGCCGGTTATGAACCCACACCTTAACAGGTCTTATGGTCTAAACTCTGCACTCTACCAGAACCCTGCCATGGTAACACAAACATGTCAAGGCTATTCTATGGACAGAGGAGAGATGGCATGGAGGAAAGCCCAGTGGTTTCAGTTAAGGCTATCTCAGAGCAGCCTACATCAAGCCAACCTGAAAACATATGAGAGTGGCCTTTTAAGACCAGCAGAGCTGCCTCGTTGACACAGAGCTGATAGCAGATGCCTGAAGGAGCCCAGCCTAAACCAGAAGAACCAGCCCACTGAGCCATGCTTGAAGCACTGAACTGTGTAGAATCATGAGCCAATTAAATGGGGGCTTTTTAAAGCTATTTTGTTGGAGGGTATTTTGTTATGCAGAAATAACTAACCAAAATACATGCAATAATAAAAATTGAACTAGCTTTTGAGTTAGATCAGCTGGTGTTCACATCCTGGCTGTAGCACGCAAATGGCTAGGTTTGTGAAAGGTTTAACCTAATTTCCTCATTTGAAAATTAGTAGTACTAACAATAGTATAATAATAAAAATACCTACATTTGCATTGTTTCTAAGGGATAGAAATCACACATGTAAAGCATTTGACCCTCAGCAGATGGTAGCTGTTATAAACAAAGGAAAATAATTAGGGATGAGAAAGAAGAGAACAAGGAGAGAGTTAAGAAAATAGAAGAGGTGGGGCTTCCCTGGTGGCGCAGTGGTTAAGAGTCCACCTGCCGATGCAGGGGACACGGGTTTGTGCCCCGATCCGGGAAGATCCCACATGCCGCAAAGCGGCTGGGCCCGTGAGCCATGGCCGCTGAGCCTGTGCGTCCAGAGCCTGTGCTCCCCAACGGGAGAGGCCCCAACAGTGAGAGGCCCGTGTACCAGGAAAAAAAAAAAAAAAGAGAAGAGGCAAGAGAGAAAAGATAAGAGAGAGAGGGAGAGAAATTGAAGAGTTGGGGATAATCTGGGGCATAGAAAATTGAGGTGGGAAGGCTATCTTTTTCCTTAAATGGATCCTATGGCTGCTATCTGTGGGTATATTAAATATTATTGGATTAGTAAGAGGTAAAACACATCTGTCATTTATTGAACCCACAATATGTTTTAGGACCTCTGCTAAGGTTTTCAGCAAAAATATTTCATTTAATCCTCACACTCTTCCTATATTAGGTAGTTATAATTGTTATCCCCATATTACAAATAAGAAATTGAGGCTTAGAGGATGTAAGGACCTGTCCAAGACCACACAGCTAATGAGGGACAGGACAGGAGATAAGTTTTGTGTGACACTGGGCTCTTAAGTGCCACGGAGTACACTTTTTCCCTAGAAAGCCTGCATTTAGGTGTTAATCTGAGTTTTACAAACCTATCATAATGGACTAAGAAAAGACTCCCTTTTAATCAAGAAAGCTTTGTAAATCAGATGTAACTTAAGTGCACATGAAGCTCCATAAATCAGACACATTCTTGAGAATGCATTAAGCAAGATGTTAGGTTCATCTTTTAAACATCGGGGAACCTGGGGGTTTAGTTGGTTCTCAGTGACAATTCCTTTGTCTTCACCCTTTTTTTTTTTTTTTTTTTTGCGGTACGCGGGCCCCTCACTGCTGTGGCCTCTCCCGTTGCGGAGCACAGGCTCTGGACGCGCAGGTTCAGCGGCCATGGTTCACGGGCCCAGACGCTCAGCGGCACGTGGGATTCTCCCGGACTGGGGCACGAACCCACGTCCCCTGCATCGGCAGGCGGACTCTCAACCACTGCGCCATCAGGGAAGCCCTAGAGCCAGAATTTTGAAAGTTGTCAGGGTATATATTTTGTAGCCATTAATGCAAGAACTAGAATTTTATACGAACCAGGTCAGAAGTATTACATTGACTCAGGCCGTAGAAACCAGTTACTTGATATTTTAACTAATACATTCGCTATTTGACATCTTTCCCCAACCGGAAGAAGTGTAATCTAAAACAAACTCAGAAAGCCCGAGGGATTTTGCTTTCTCACATTTTGAAAGTAAAGGTAAGGGGCTGAACATGTTTTATTTCTAAGCTTTGACTGATTCCCTGTCATTTTCTTTACTCCACTCAATACATGACTCTCCCCATCATTAAAAAGAACTTTAGTGAAAAAATTTCTTGGTAATTTGTATTGCCAAAGATTACACATTTTCACAACACCAGGCTGGTGAGGTCAGGATATACACTTGCAAGTAAGTTAAAGTATACATACACACACACACACACACACACACACACACACACACGCACACACCATTGAGTTTGATCTGTAATGTCAGGGTCTTATTTGGGTGATCCCACATTTGGAAATTTTAGTCTGCCTTCAAATAAGTTGCAAGTCAGGACTGTGATGAAGCACCGTGATTTCTGGCAGCTAAGATAAATCTTGTGCTACATAAAATTTCAAGTGATCCATCTTCAAGAAAATCAAATGGGCTCACAAAATTATCCTCCAGAGCTTTTATGCATATACCAGAGTGCTGTTTTTTCACAAAGAAAGAGCTTCTAAGCACAGCAGCATCTGAATTGATGTCCAGACCATTATACGGGTGATTATAGCAGAACCAAAGGAAGAGAAAGCCATTCTTCATATATTTCAGAACCCAGAATTCAAATGTAGAATCTTAAGACTATTTCAGTCACTTTTCTGATTTTTTTATCCTAGGACGGTCTTCCCATGACTTAACCAAAAACTCTTCAATATTCAAAGCACCACACGCTTAAATATAACACACAATTTTTGCCTTCTAGAAGGATCTGTCCCGCAGCTTCCTTCATACGCATTATTTATTTTTAAGCTCAAGTTTACAACTGACTAAGAAAATCTTCTTAAAATGAAGACCCTCCTGAAAAGTCACTGCCAGACCTCTATTCATTTAATTGACTTAGAGACAATACCATAATTTTATAAAAGTGGGAATTCTGTGTAGTGCAGTGACTGGTCCAAACATATTAGACCAAGTGTCGTATTTAGAAAAGGGGCGTTTCTTGCGGCCCTATTAATTTATTTATTTTTTTGTGGTATGCAGGCCTCTCACTGTTGTGACCTCTCACTGTTGTGGCCTCTCCCATTGCAGAGCACAGGCTCCGGACACGCAGGCTCAGCAGCCACGGCTCACAGGCCCAGCCGCTCCGCGGCATGTGGGATCTTCCCGGACCGGGGCACGAACCCGCGTCCACTGCATCGGCAGGTGGACTCTCAACCACTGCACCACCAGGGAAGCCCTCTTGCGTCCCTATTATTGCCCAAGCTCCTGCATGTTTATTTAATTCTCATTTAATTCTAATAACTACCCATTGCAGCAGGTATTACAGTCTCCATTTTAGGCATGACAAAATAGAAGGAAATAACGTGCTTATAGATCTGTGGAGTAACAAAGTGCTGGCACAGGGATTCCAGTCCTTATCCATCTAGGTCTCAATTTCCTTTTCCTTCCTGGCTGTCATATGGCCTTTCTGAGTGTATGTTATTGAATATCCTCTTTGTCCCTTGAGAACTTAAGTGATGTGAAAGAAGTAATCTGATACTTGCTTGTGTCTCACAGTTTTACTTAAAAAATTATGTTTGATCCCCTCTATTTTGTACTTTTCTATCATTTTGTCCTTGTTACTTCTTGACCCTGATTTTCATACTGTCTGGATATCTGTTCTCCTAAAAAAAAAAAAAAATTACATTTCCTCTATGCAAACAGTCTTTCCACTGCTCCCTGAAGCCCTAGAGTTTTGCTGTCACTTTTGAAGACAGATAATAATCCAGGGGCTACACAAATAGCCCTGTGCCCAAAACAGGCCCAGGAAACCAGTGACCCACAAATAAAACAAGAACAGCAATAAAACTCCAAAACACAGTTATTAATTCACACCATCAGTATTACTGCTTTCTGTAAAGGTATTTCTAATGAGGAGAGCTAAATAAAGCTTTTAAAAATATATGCCATTGTAATTCTGGATCATTGATTTTTAGTGAGTTACCTACACCATAAGTTTGCATATAAAAATTTTTTGGTAGGGGTGAGAAGATTGTGTTACATTATTGATAGGAGCAGAAAGGTCTTCTGCTTTCTTTGAGACAAGGAATATTTATAATTTAGATATTTTTATTACACAATTCTTACCACAAACTTTCCAAAGGAAACCTGTGTATATGCATGAGTGCCTATTTTTTTTTAACTACTATAAACCCTCCAATGTGGGAAGAAGAAAACTCTAATTGTTGTTGAAAAGATGATTTGTTACTCACAGGTCCTAAGAGGACTGAACATGCCATGTCATGCAGGGCCACACAGGGTGGCAACAGGGTTGGTGAGGAGGCAGAGGCAGAAGGCATTATAGGAAAGTTTGGGCAAAGAAAAAAAAATTACTATGGTTTTTAAGGTAAGAAATGGGTAAATTGGAGAGCAACAGAACCACAACTAACTGCTGAAAAATCATCGACAGGAAGACACTGGAACTCACCAGAAAAGATATCCAACATCCAAAGACAGAGAAGCCACAGTGAGATGGTGGAAAGGGTGCAACCACAATAATATCAAATCCCATATTCACTGGGAGGGTGACTCACAAACTGGAGAACAATTATACTACAGAATCCCACAAACTGGAGTGAAGGTTCTGAGCCCCACATTACACTTCCCAACCTGGGGTTCCAGTAATGGGAGGAGGAATTCCCAGAGAATCAGACTTTGAAGGCTAGCGGGATTTGACTGCAGGACTTTGACAGGACTGGGAGAAGCAGGGACTCCCCTCTTGGAGGGCACACACAAACTACTGTGCGCATCAGGACTCAGGGGAGGGAGCAGTGACCCCATGGGAGACTGAACCAGACCTACCTGCTAGTGTTGGAGGGTCTCCTACAGAGGCAGGCGGTGGCTGTGGCTTGCCATGGGGATGGGGACACTGGCAGCAGAGGTTCTGGGAAGTGCTCCTTGGCATGAGCCCTCCCAGAGTCCACCATTAGTCTCACCAAACAGCCTGTGGCCTCCAGTACTGGGTCGCCTCAGGCAAAATAACCAACAGGGAGGGAACTCAGCCTCACCCATCAGCAGGCAAGCAGATTAAAGTTTTTCTGAGCTCTGCCCACCAGAGCAACACTCAGCATTACCCACCATCAGTCCCTCCTATCAGGAAGCTTGCACAAGGTCTGAGATAGCCTCATCCACCAGAGGGCAGACCGCAGGAGTAAGAAGAACTACAGTCCTGCAGCCTGTGGAATGAAAACCACATTCACAGAAAGATAGACAAAATGAAAAGGCAGAGGGCTATGTACCAGATGAAGGAACGAGATAAAACCCCAGAAACACAACTAAATGAAGTGGAGATAGGCAACCTTCCAGAAAAAGAATTCAGAATAATGATAAGATGATCCAGGACCTCGGAAAAGGAATGAAGGCAAAGATCGAGGAGATGCAAGAAATGTTTAACAAACACCTAGAAGAATTAAAGAACAAACAAACAGAGATGAACAATACAATAACTGAAATGAAAAATATGCTACAAGGAAACAATAGCAGCATAACTATGACAGAAGAATGGATAAATGACCTGGAAGACAGAATGGTGGAATTCACTGCCGAGGAACAGAATAAAGAAAAAAGAATGAAAAGAAATGAAGACAGTCTAAGAGATGTCTGGGACAACATTAGACACAACAACATTCACATTATAGGGGTCCCAGAAAGAGAAGAGAGAGAGAAAGGACCTGAGAAAATATGTGAAGAGATTATAGTCGAAAAGTTCCCTAACATGGGAAAGGAAGCACAGCACCCAAGTCCAGGAAGCACAGAGAGTCCCAGGCAGGATAAACCCATAGAGAAACATGCCGAGACACATAGTAATCAAATTGGCAAAAATTAAAGACAAAGAAAAATTACTGAAAGCAACAAGGGAAAAACCACAAATAACATACAAGGGAACTCCCATAAGGTTAACAGCTGATTTCTCAGCAGAAACTCTACAAGCCAGAAGGGAGTGGCAGGATATATTTAAAGTGATGAAAGGGAAGAACCTACAACCAAGATTACCCAGCAAGGATCTCATTCAGATTCGATGGAGAAATCAAAAGCTTTACAGACAAGCAAAAGCTAAGAGAATTCAGCATTACCAAACCAGCTCTACAACAAATGCTAAAGGAACTTCTCTAAGTGGGAAACACAAGAAAAAAAAAGGACCAACCAAAACAAACCCAGGAAAGTTAGGAAAATGGTAATAGGAACATGCATATCAATAATTACCTTAAAAGTCAATGGATTAAATGCTCCAACCAAAAGACACAGTCTCGTTGAATGGATACAAAAACAAGACGCATATATTTGCTGTCTACAAGAGACCCACTTCAGACCTAGGGACACACACAGAATGAAAGTGAGGGGATGGAAAAAGATATTCCCTGCAAATGGAAATCAAAAGAAAGCTGGAGTAGCAATTCTCATATCTGATAAAATGGACTTTAAAATAAATGTTACAAGAAACAAGGAAGGACGCTACATAATGATGAAGGGATCAACCCAAGAAGAAGATATAACAATTATAAATATATATGCACCCAACATAGGAGCATCTCAATACATAAGGCAAATGCTAACAGCTGTAAAAGAGGAAATCGACAGTAACACAGTAATAGTGGGGGACTTTAACACCTCACTTACACCAATGGACAGATCATCCACACAGAAAATTAATAAGGAAACACAAGCTTTAAATGACACAACAGACCAGATAGATTTCATTGATATTTATAGGACATTCCATCCAAAAACAGCAGATCACACGTTCTTCTCAAGTGCACATCGAACATTCTCCAGGATAGATCACATCTTGGGTCACAAATCAAGCCTCAATGAATTTACGAAAATTGAAATCATATCCAGCATCTTTTCTGACCACAATGCTATGAGATTAGAAAGCAATTACAGGGAAAAAAAGGTTAAAAAACACAAACACATGGAGGCTAAATAATACATTACTAAATAACCAAGCAATCACTGAAGAAATCAAAGAAGAAATCAAAATATACTTAGAGACAAATGACAATGAAAACACGACAATCCGAAACGTATGGGATGCACCAAAAGCATTTCTAAGAGGGAAGTTTATAGCAATACAATCCTACCTCAAGAAACAAGAAAAATCTCACATAAACAATCTAACCTTACACCTAAAGGAACTAGAGAAAAAAGAAGAAACAAAACCCAAAGTTAGTAGAAGGAAAGAAGTCATAAAGCCCAGAGCAGAAATAAATGAAACAGAAACAAGGAAAACAATAGCAAAGATCAATAAAACGCAAAGTTGGATCTTTGAGAAGATAAACAAAATTGATAACCCTTTAGCCAGACTCATCAGGAACAAGAGGGAGTTGACTCAAATCAATAAAATTAGAAATGAAAAAGAAGAAGTTACAATGAACACCACAGAAATACAAAGCATCATAAAAGACTACAACAAGCAACTCTATGCCAATCAAATGGACATCCTGGAAGAAATGGACAAATTCTTAGAAAAGCACAACGTTCCGAGACTGAACCAAGAAGAAATAGAGAATATAAACAGACCAATCACAACTGCTGAAATTGAAACTGTGATTAACAATCTTCCAACAAACAAAAGTCCAAGACCAGATGGCTTCACAGATGAATTCTATCAAACGTTTAGTGAAGAGCTAACATCCATCCTTCTCAAACTCTTCCAAAAATTTGCAGAGGAAGGAAAACTCCCAAACTCTTTCTATGAGGCCACCATCACCCTGATGCCAAAAGTAGACAAAGGTACTACAATAAAAGAGAATTATAGACCAATATCACTGATGAATATAGATGCAAGAATCCTCAACAAAATACTAGCAAACAGAATCTAACAACACATTAAAAGGATCACATAGCATGATCCCAGGGATGCAAGGATTCTTCAATATACGCAAATCAATCAATGTGATACACCATATTAACAAAGGGAAGGATAAAAACCATATGATCGGGCTTCCCTGGTGGCGCAGTGGTTGAGAGTCTGCCTGCCGATGCAGGTGACACAGGTTTGTGCCCCGGTCCAGGAAGATCCCACATGCCGTGGAGTGGCTGGGCCCATGAGCCATGGCCGCTTAGCTTGCACGTCTGGAGCCTGTGCTCCACAACGGGAGAGACCACAACAGTGAGAGGCCCACACACCGCAAAAAAAAAAAAAAAAAAAAAAGCAAAAAACCATATGATCATCTCAATAGATGCAGAAAAAGGTTTTGACAAAATTCAACACCCATTTATGATAAAAACTCTCCAGAAAGTAGGCAGAGAGGGAACCTACCTCAACATAATAAAGGCCATATATGACAAACCCACATAAACATTCTCAATGGTCAAAAACTGAAAGCATTTCTTCTATAAGATCAGGAACAAGACAAGGATGTCCACTCTCACCACTCTTATTCAACATAGTTTGGGAAGTCCTAGCCATGGCAACCAGAAAAGAAAAAAATAAAAGGAATAGAAATTGGAAATGAAGAAGTAAAATTGTCACTGTTTGCAGATGACATGATACTATACATAGATAATCCTGAATATGCCACCAGAAAACTCCTAGAGCTAATCAATGAATCTGGTAAAGTTGTAGGATATAAAATTAATGCACAGAAATCTCTTGCATTCCTATACACTAACAATGAAAGATCAGAAAGAGAAATTAAGGGAACAATCCCATTCAACACTGCAACCAAAAGAATAAAATACCTAGGAATAAACTTAGTTAAGGAGGTAAAAGACCTGTACTCAGAAAACTATAAGACCCTGATGAAAGAAATCAAAGATGACAGAAACAGATGGAGATATCCCATGTTCTTGGATTGAAGAATCAATATTGTGAAAATGACTATAATACCCAAAGCAATCTACAAACTCAGTGCAATCCCTAGCAAATTACCAATGGCATTTTTTACAGAAGTAGAACAAAAAAATCTTAAAATTTATATGGAGACACAAAAGACCCCAAATAGCCAAAGCAATCTTGAGGGAAAAAAACAGAGCTGGAGGAATCAGACTCCCTGACTTCAGACTATATTACAAAGCTACAGTAATCAAGACAATATGGTACTGGCACAAAAACAGAAATATAGATCAATGGAACAGGATAGAAATCCCAGAGATAAACCCACACACCTATGGTCAACTAATCTATGACAAAGGAGGCAAGGATATACAATGAAGAAAAGACAGTCTCTTCAATAAGTGGTGGCTGGGAGAACTGGACAGCTACATGTAAAAGAATGAAATTAGAACACTCCCTAGCACCATACACAAAAATAAACTCAAAATGGATTAAAGACCTGAATGTAAGACCAGACACTATAAAACTCTTAGAGGAAAGCATAGGAAGAACACTCTTTGACATAAATCACAGCAAGATCTTTTCTGACTCACCTCCTAGAGTAATGGAAATAAAAACAAAAATAAACAAATCGGCCTAATGAAAGTTAAAAGCTTCTGAACAGTAAAGGAAACTATAAATGAGACAAAAAGACAACCCTCAAAATGGGAGAAAATATTTGCAAACGAATCAATGGACAAAGGATTAATCTCCAAAATATATAAACAGTACATGCAGCTCAATATTAAAAAAAGTAAAAACCCAATCCAAAAATGGTCAGAAGACCTAAATAGACATTTCTCCAAAGAAGACATACAGATGGCCAAGAGGCACATGAAAAGCTGCTCAACATCACTAATTATTAGAGAAATGCAAATCAATACTACAATGTGGTATCACCTCATACCAGTTACAACAGGTATCCTCAGAAAATCTACAAACAGCAAATGCTGGAGAGGGTGTGGAGAAAAGGGAACCCTCTTGCACTGTTGGTGGGAATGTAAATTGATACAGCCACTATGAAGAACAGTATGGAGGTTCCTTAACAACTAAAAATAGAATTACCATATGACCCAGCAATACCACTTCTGGGCATATAACCAAGAAAACCTTAATTCCAAAAGGCACATGCCCCCCAATGTTCATTGCAGCACTATATACAATAGCCAGGTCATGGAAGCAACCTAAATGCCCATTGACAGACGAATGGATAAAGAAGATGTGGTACATATATACAATGGAATATTAGTCGTAAAAAGGAATGATATTGGGTCATTTTTAGAGATGTAGATGGACCTAGAGACTGTCATACAGAATGAAGTAAATCAGAAAGAGAAAAATATCATATATTAGATATTTTCTAGATTCCACATACATATATGTGGAATCTAGAAAAATGGTATAGACGAACCGGTTTGCAAGGCAGAAACAGAGACTCAGATGTAGAGAAAAAAACGTATGGACACGAAGGTGCAAAGGCGGGGCAGGGGTGGTGGGATGAACTGGGAGATTGGGATTGATATATATACACTAGTATGTATCAAATAGATAACTGATAAGAACCTGCTGTATAGAAAAAGAAAATTCAAAAAAAAAAAAAGAAAAAGAAATGGGTAAAGCAAGGTAAAAAGGATTAGGATTGGCTAGTTTGAATAATTTCAGCAGGCTCTGGGGTGTGTGGGCTGCCTCGAGTTGTCTGGTACCTAGTCCTGGCCTGGTTAGGCCAGAGGAGTGTTGGCTTCACATGTAGACATTCAATAAAGAAGGTGATTGAGGGATACGAACATTGGACTGGTTGGTTTGCATATGAAGGTTATGTTACAAAGGCACTAGTTTGCTATCTCTAGGAATTAGCTAGCCCTGGCAGAGGCTGTCCCTTCCCAGTCAGCCAAGGCCCTAAGATGTCAAAGCATCATACAGAAAATGAAAAGCAAGATTTATACAGTCATGTAATATGCGTATATTAAATGAATGAAAGAATAAATAAACAGCTGATTTATGCAGCTCAGCGTTTCAGTCTCTGTTCACATCTTCTCTGACCTCCTTGAAAATGAACAAATGATTTCAAAGACAGCTGAGTACAGATTCTTCTCAAATTTTGCCAGTCGAAATGTTACCTGCATCATTCAGGTTAAAGATTGTATCCTCTCCAAAGGGTACTTCCCTGGCAGGAGCAGATGGGCATGGATGGACCTGAAAACCAGGGTTCCTCCACTCTCTATTATATGTAGGTGCTATGTTGAACTTGCATAATTCATTTTTCTTTAAAATCTCAGATTCCCATCTACTGAAGAACTTAGACCCTCACATAAGTAAATGTTAGTGGTATTGAGACAAAAACTTAACCAACCCACATTGTAAGCTTTCGGGGAACTAATTTGAAGTAAACATTTCAGGAAATAAATGAAAGGGAAAGGTACTTTAATTTCTGCAGACCTTTAATGACTGTATAATACACACTGAAACAACAAATACTAGCACTATTATGGGAACTTTATTCACATAAATAAATTCACAAGGACTGTTTAATAACATTTGCAATTAAAATTATTCTCTAGCACTGGAAGGATGGCTTTCAATTACCTGTAAATCATTGGATTCATTTAATTCGTATGACTTGTAAATTTGAGAGTCTGTGCTTCTAAAAATAAAGCCATGAAATCCTTCCTGAATATACACAACCCCATTAACAACTTCCTTAATTAAAATTATCAACAGTAAATACACTTGATTACAGTTGCTATATATCTCACCTTATTTAATGTTTCATCTATTTTATATACCATCATATAGGAATTTCCAACTATTGCCTTCATCTTCATATATTCAGTCCTAATAATCAGACTTATTAGAGTTTAGCTGCCTTTCTTAAAGGGAAAAACATGCACCGTATTTTACTCACGAGCAATTACATAAAACAGAATCTATCTCTTTTGTGCTGATTTTTCTGTACCAAGTCAGAAGTTCATCAAATCTCTTTGTCAATTGTTTGGAGCCAAGCCTATACAAGGAGAAAAGATGTCCTGCCACACTGGGATACAGGAAGACAGGGCTGGGCAGTTCTAGCACAGTGGGAGGATTTTTATCCATTATCAAGGGTCAGAGGTATTGAATTCAATGAAGCAAATGAATGTTAATCAAGAAACAAAAAAAAAAACCAGGCAGTTGGTCAACATACTTCAGTAGGTTAACTAAGATAGGAAGGAGGATCAAGAAATGCCAGATGCCCAGACAGGCAGGTCCAGAGCGTGATAAGAAGAATGCAGAGGGAGTGACACTAATAAATGAAAGGGAGATTTTTAAAATTCTCACCTGAAGGAGTATGGCTGGAATTTGCTGTCAGAGTAAGAGAGGAGATCTACAGTGGACTACTTGGTTCAGATGGAGGCAGGAGAAAAACGTTAATCCCACAGTGATATTCTTACTGTCATTTTGCAGCATTGCCAAATAAGCAAAGTGGCACATACCTGAGGTAGAATAGCTAGGTTGGGTTTTAGAGCAATTCTTTGCTCAGCTCCAGTGAGATCATACGTGTCCCGTTAGTCCTTTTGTGTATGTAGTGTTGGCCCACTGGCAGAAAGAGACTCCCTGGCAAACTGGCAAATGACACCTGAACTTCAAAGTGACTGAACCAATTAAAATGATATCCTAACTAGAAAAACAAAAGTTTATTAAGCATGCCCTGTTCCCTTTCAAGTAAATAATTTAAGGTAATTAACAAGAGTCCTTCTTGAGATTAATCAGGGATGGTCCTGGGATTTGGGTATAGCTGGGCATGAATGGGTCACGGTCACCAGAAGTCTGTTTACATGAGGTCCAAGGAAATTTCTGGCAGGAAAGCCTCCTAGGGCAAGTGATCTGTAGCTACTATCTTGTGTTAATAACACCAGGTGATGTTGAGTTCAGCATACTACTTTTCATATAAATTGTCCTGTTATCTAGCCACTGGGGACATTTGCCTAGGGTAAAGAAAAAAAGAAAGCAGAAAAAACAAAATGCTAAAAGAATCTCTCTCTAAATGTCCACGGATTATTGATCTTAGCCCAATGTTAACAGTATTGGCGCTGCAGCCTCAGCAGCGTTTTTGGACCGATTTATATTGGCACCAAAGCCTTTGGCATGCTGGCATTAGAAAGAGTGACTAAGGGTTAGAGGAGGACTCCTGTCTTCCTCATGAAGTGTAGTGTTAGAGCCAACAAAAGAACTTTTCAAAGAGGAGCAGGTTTTTTACTTTATATAATACTACTAGGTATATACTGTATATCATTCATAGGATATCTTTCACACAGACACACATACACACCACCGAGAGGTCAAATAATAAGTGTGTATGTAGGCAGGATTGCTATATTGGAGTGTAGATGGAGAGGCACTTTCTCTACTGGAACAGAAAGAAAGATACAGGTAGATTATTCAGTGGCTGGAGGATTAGAATATATAATAGTAGAAATATTCAGATGTAATCAAATCTCAAATTATAAAATGTAACAAGGAAACTCTAGAGCTCCTTGAATTATAAAATCCCATTTTGAACTGGAGACAATATTTTTCTTTCAGGAAAAGAGACATCAAAATAAACTGACTTTCCTTGGGAAATTTTTTATTGTGCTTATGATCTTGTTTGTAAACATGCCCCTTCTGTTTTTCCTAAGCTATGGAGCTGAATGTCTTAGAGTACTCGTTTCCCAATAGAGGCATCATTATACATTCCACATCATCTTGTCAGGTAGGGTTTAATTACGTAATTTTCTTTTCTTGTGATATTTTTGTCTGGTTTTGCTATCAGGGTAATACTGGCCTTATAAAAATGATTTGGGAAGTGTTTCCTCCCCTACTATTTTTTGGAAGAGTTTGTGAAGAATTGGTATTAATTCTTCCTTGAATATTTGGTAGAATCTAGCAATCAAGCTATCTAGGCCTAAGCTTAACTTTACATTAATTTTTAAAAATCCAATCTCTTTATTTGCTGTAGATCTATTTAGACAGTCTTTTCACAAGTCAGTTTTAGCTATGTCTTCGTAGGATTTGTTCATTTTATCTGAGTTATATAGTTTGTTGCCTTACAATTGTGCATAATACTCCCTTTATAGCCCTTTTGAATTTCTATTAGGTTGGTACTAATGTTCTCTCTTTTCTTTCTGATTCTAGTTATTAGAGTCTTCTTTTTTGGGGGGAGTGGGGGAAATCTAACTCAAATTTTGTCAATTTTGTTGATCTTTTCAAAGAACCACCTTTGGATTTCATTTATTTTCTCTATTTTTTTTTCTATTCTCTATTTCATTAATTTTCACTCTGATCTTTATTTCTTTTCTTTTGCCATCTTTAGTTGTAGTTTTACCTTTTTTCGCAGTGTCTTAATGTAGAGGTTAGGTTACTTGAGGTTAGGTTACTTATTTGAGATCTTTCTTCTTTCTTATTATAGGCATTTCCAACTATAAATTTCCCTCTAAGAACTGCCTAGTTCTTAGTTCTTAGCTATATCTCACAAGTTTTATTATGCTGAATCTTCATTTTCACTCATCTAAAAGTATTTTATAATTTCTGTTTTGATTCCTTCTATGATCCATAAGTTAATTAGAAGTGTTTAATTTCCACTTATTTGTGAGTTTCCCAGTGTTTTTGGATAGAACATAAATTAATGGATGGATGAGTATACATTTTTAAAAAATCACCAATCATCTTAGTTTGGTGTATGTTAAATTTGACATGTTTAAGGTCATTTTTCTATTGTCAAACTCAGGAAGGGAAAAAAAAAAACACCTTATTCCTAGTCGATGAATTGCAAAAAAATCTACAAAATATCTGTCTTCCTTTGCAGATGGTATAATTATCCAGAGGTTAGTGTAACTCACCAAACAAGAGGCCTTGCTGGAGACAGCTTAAGGTTTAAGTTATCAAATGAACTAGCCATGCCTGCTAGGGCCCTGTGAAAAACATTCTGAGTTCTCACCTTTAAATACCCATTTTCATCCTTAATAAAATACAGATAATTTCCCCAATGCAAAACTGCTGAGCACTGTTTTTCCGATTCATCAAAGTGTAAAGCTAGTCTATACACAAATCAATGCGGGGGTGTGCAAACGGGAGGAAAGGAGAATACCAAGATGAAAATATCCATGAAAAGTGCAAAGTGCAGCAACAATCAGGCGCCTATACGAACTCAATCCTCACAAATGGCAGCGACCAAATCTCTGAGCGATCCTCCCTAGAGTACGTCAAGGCAGAAAGGATTAGTTGAAGGTGAACGGACAGTAATGTTGTCTGATCAATTGCCCTCAGTATGCTTCAGACGTCCCAGAGTGTCAAAGCAGCTTGGGCTGACTGGTTGCACTGTGGGTTGTTTTGTCAGAAATTCTATTCAAATAAGTGGAGAAACCACACAAACTTATATTTCTCAAGGACAAACGTTGTTTGAAAACAGGAAGCATGTACCTTGCAGATTTCAAACAATGTGCATGGGATATATTCTAATATTAATATTGCCAGTTTACTTGCATAAAATTGTCTCATTTAGCAGCAAGCTCCCATACCCTCTTTGCTATCATTCAATCCACTTTTAGGCGGGTTTCATCTTACTTAACATTGGCAGACAAGCTTTGTTTCTTTTTTTTTGTACCTCATGGAGCCAACTTAGAAAAGTATTATGGAATCTTGAGACTCTGCTCACCAGAGCCAGGTTACTTCTAGTAGCACAGACTCTGAAAACTACTACTTAGCATTAGACTAAAACATGCCTGGAAGAAGAGGGGTTCATTCTGGGATGGGCAGTTCCAGATGCTGGTGTTGAGGCAGGCTAACCACAGAGCAGAATGGTCATGGCACAAAATGAAGCAGTCCCGGCCAATAGTAGTCTACCACAGAAGATGAGAGTAATATGACAAAAAGGGATCCAACATAAAAAGACAAGCTTGAACCAACCCCCCAACCAAAACAGTCAATTAACATTAAAGGTGGCCATCTTGGGCAAGCATTTTCCTCCCTTCCTTCCTCCATTTACTCACTCATTCAAAAATATGTTGTAGTATTTTAGTTATATGACAGGCACTAAATATAATGAGGTAAACAAATGTACTTCTTGCCCTCATGAATCGTACTGCCTGGTGGAGAAGACAGATACTTACATAGTAAACACACAAATAGATGTGTTATTGTGAACTGTGGTTAATTCTAAGAATCAGAAGCTTATGGGACCGTGAGTGTAATAAGAAGTCCTGATGTAGCCTGGTGGGTATGGTGAGGACTCACTTCCCTAAGAGGGGATGTGTGAACGGAGATCTGAAGAATTAGCAAGAAAATGGGGTTGAGGAGGCATTCAAAGTCCCCAGGTGGCAGATGACTGTATATTAGAGGAATGAAAAGAAGGCCAGGGCATGGGAACTACAGAAAACAAAAGGGAGATTGGCAAAAGGGGCTGGAAAGGAAGCAGGAACTGGTCATTCAAGATCTTATGAATCATGGTAAGATTTTGCTTTTTATTCTAAAATCATCAAGGTAGATAATGAATGCTTTAAATGAAATGTCATTATTAGGTTTCTTTTAAACATTCTGATGAACACATGGATAAAGAATGGTGGGTCATAAAGGTGGAGAGAAGAGGAATGAGATGATTCTGGGGGACCACTTAGAAAGCTTTTTTAAAATTTGTTTTCTGGTTAAGAAATAATGGCAGTCTGGCTGAGGATGCTGCAGTAGGAGATGCTGGAGAGAGGTTGATATATTACAGGGGAGATGAAAACGAGTGGTGGTGGATTGAATGAGGTGTATGTGTGGTTGATGGAGAGAGAAGTGACAGAATTTACTCTTCAAACTCTCATTGCCGAATGACCTAGATGACTGTACAGTTTACTAACATAATAAACAATAGAAGGAGACAGAATGGCATTAGATAGAGGGGAGGATTGAGTTCAAATTTGGACATTTTTAATTTGAATTCCTTTGAGACGTTCTAGGAGAGATGTAGAAAAAATAGTTGGAGGTATAAGTCTGCAGCTCAGCGTAAAGATCCAGACTGGTCCCGTAAACTTGGGAGTCATGTGCATATAGGTGATAGTTGATGATGGAAGTATTTGGTGGCTGTGACATTTCCTAGAGTAGAGAATGAGGGAAAAATAAAGCACTTGGAACCAAGCCTTGGAAAATGTCAACATTTAGAGGTTAGAAAGAAGAAAATGAACCAAAAAGAGACTAGAAGTAGCAGACAGAAGGGAAGAAAAGAAGAGGTGTGTGTGATACATCACAAAAGGCAAGGGAAGAGGGTATCTTAATAAGGACGGCACGATCAACAATACTGAGTGCTGGTAAAGAATCAAGAAAGATGCGGATTGAAAAATGTTCATTTCATAGTGACATGGAGGTCACTGGTGACTACAGATTGCTTTTCTAGTGGAATTTTTGTGGTTGTTGATATTATTGTTTTCTCTCCAGATCAATGAACCTCTTTCTCTCACAGTCAATAAGCCTATTGCCTTGCAAATTAATGAATTAACCAAGATTTTCAGCATAAAGCAGGTTTTAAAGGAAGTAGGTCATAGATAAGGAAAGTTAGGAAGATATACTGTGGAGATACTTTAGGAAGCTTATTAAAAATACAGACACCTGCATACAACCTGTTTAGATTTTCAAGCAAAAAGTCTATAGTAGGCAGTCTTCTTGCCCTTGTAGAGGTCTCTACCCTGACTCTGGGCTAGTCCATTTGATTGGCTTTGGCTAGTGAGGCATTCGTGTGAAGGAAGCAAAAGCTTGAGAAGTGCTTATCTGCTGGGGCTAGTCATCTGGGAATGCGCCTTCTTGGAACCCACCTGCCAACTGTAAAGAAGCCCAGTGGCTACTTGGAGATTCTCACGGGGAGAACTGAGACCCCCGCCCTCGCTGAAAGCCCCAGCTGAGCTTGCTGCTCACAGAGAGTACAAAGTGAGTGAGGCTGTTTTGGACCTATGAGACATCCCAGGACTTCTGCCAAACCCACTTGAGACAGAACTGCCCGCCAGCTCACAGACTCATTAAAAAATAATGGCTTGTTTTTGTTTAAGCTATTAAGCTGTGGAGTGGGTGTCTTATGCATTGACAGGAACTGAAAGAGTCCCCATTTGAGTAAAGCTCCCTGGTGATTCCCATTACACTGTTCCAAAATATAATGTATTAGCCCCTTTTACAACTGCCACCCTCTTCCGCCCTACTCTTCCCCCTCTTCATTCTCCAGCTTCTGCCCCTCTCAACTCTACCTGGAAGCATCAGAGATGAGACGGATTAGCAGGAACCTGAAATCTTTCCTTACCAAAGCTGCAACACTGGGGAACTGACTTCATTCTCTGAGCCTCAGTTTCCCCATTTCTAAAGCACAGACTCTACTGCAGAGAAAGGTGAGGTGATAGGTGTGTGGGGTCTGGCATCTAAGGAGGCATTTAGGAAACATTTATCTTTTGTTCTTGAAGTACTCCACAGCACACCTACCTGAGCTATGTTACTTAACGTTTGACAACATTTACCTTTATTGTCTTCATCATCACCTATGTTCATAAACTATAGGGTTTCTTACAGATGTACTTATAAGGCATCCACAGGACTTCTGAAAGGGTAAGGTTTCTTCTCAGAATATCATCTGTACCAAAATGCCATCTTGAAGTGAAGCAATCATTTACGGTGAAGTCAGGTGGGGCGGGGGGTACAGGTTGAATGTCCTTCTACCTACCCTGCACCGCCTCCTGATGGTTTCAAGCACTGTAGATTTTGCATAACAGAAAACGCTAGAAAACTTCTGGCTTTAGAGGCACTGAGGGGAAGCCAAAGTTCCTATCATATTTCTAAGCTCTTCTTTTCCCCCTGAACAAGTAGCAGCATTATTCAACTATATAAGCCATCAGTAGGAAATTTTGATACTCTCTCCCTCGGGACAAATCTAAAATAAACTGTCAGGAGCCTGTAATGGTACGAGGCTCTCAAACAACTGGAGTCCCCAGGCATTTCTCAGGATGGATAAGGAACTTGTGAAACTCACTGTGTTCCCCTTCTCCTCCTAGCCCTCGGTGACCTGTTACTGTGGCTGATCACTGGTGGTTCCACTCCAGGGCTGTTCACGCAAGTGATTGGAGTGAGAGCACAGGCTGCAACCTAATCAAGCCAAGGGCTGCTGGGCTGGGAATTCACTAGGCTTTGTATGTGTGGCTGCCCTTGGTAATATACATCCTAGATATTCTGGATATATATCTAGGGAATTTGGATTACTGGGGAAGGGGAGGAAAGTCTTAGTCTTTAAACAGGGGCTTTGTGAAATCTGCCACCACCTGTTAGCTCATCATGTCACCCCATTCATCTGACACATGCTCCTCTAATAGGCAAGAAGGTGACAAGGCTAGCATGAGTCCTAGAGAGACAAAGAAGGTATGCAGGACCACACTAGAGTTTGAACCACTTTTAAAATAT
The DNA here is from genome assembly GCF_963924675.1 of Phocoena phocoena. Lineage (NCBI taxonomy): Eukaryota > Metazoa > Chordata > Mammalia > Artiodactyla > Phocoenidae > Phocoena > Phocoena phocoena. Next base: position 23,379,947 of record NC_089234.1, read on the forward strand.
CTTTTATGTGAAATTCACTCTAGAGGTTGGTCAAAAAAAAATTTTCCCAATAGTCCCTCGTTCCCAAGTAGGCTGAGAGGTACCGTGATATCAGAATTGCCACATCAAGGTGGAAATATTATTAATCCTACCCAAAATCTATTTTTGAAATAGCAAGGGATAAATATTAAGAGTGTTATTTGCTCATTGCTTCCTCTCTTAACCCTTCAATCACTGATAAGCAAATCATTCATTCATTCATACACCATCCACTATGCATAGACCCTGTTAGATGCTGGGATATAAAAATGAATATGACGTGTAGAATAAGCAGACTAACGGGGAGGAAAGATATATAATAATGGAAGTTTATACAAGGTAAGTGATAGCTCTGAGAGCTGAGTGATTAACTCTGCCTGAAGGGGTCAAAAAGTCTTCAAAAGAGCAGATGACACTCAATCTGAGCTCTGTAGGATGAGTGGGAATTCTCTGGGAGGTAGCAGTACAGCTGACCCCATAGGGAAAACACTCAAGTATCCTTTCTTTCTCTTCATAACCAGTGACATGTCTGCATTCCTGGTTCTCAACCTGGAGTGCATAAGAATCACCCATGGGACTCACAGGAAACCTAAGGAAACCAAATTCACACTCAGCATGGGGGATGCAATGATGCACTGGCCACATCTGCCCTCCGGATGCTGGCAGATGGCTCTCCACTCTGAGACCCCTACGGGCATTGCCAAGGCTAATGATTAAGGTCTCCTTCCCTCCCCAGGGCAGCCAGTATCCAATAACCATGCAAAGCGGGGTTAAAGTCCCAGCTCCCTCACCCCAAATAAGTATATCTTTGGGGTGTCATCTTAGCACCTCAACAATCCCTTAGATTAGCTGAGGCCTCCACTGAGACTGCTTTGCAGTTTATCTTCTTTCTCTGCCCAATCTCTTTCTTTTCAGAGGTCATCTATGTCTCAGAGTCAGCTTCCTGGGGAACCTAGCCTGTGACAACTGGCCTCCTTCCAGAATTCTGAACACAGGGGGTATGACCCTGCAGGCAGGCACAGTTTCGTAAAGACCCACAGGCAACTCTAGCGCACGTCTCTTGTTAAGAACCACTAACTGGTCTTCGCAAAATGAGACGTGAAGACTCCTTGCAACAGAACTGCCTTAAGCAGGTTTATTAAGTGGAGATCCCTAAGCCTCCTTCTAGACCCTCAGAATTATACTGTTTGGATAGGAGGACTGGGAATCTTAACAAATTTTAAAATTTGTTTTAAAAATTTTTAAAATTTTAAAATTTTAACAAATTCCGCCAAGTTCTTTGTACGCATATTGCCCTCTGAAACCACAAAAGCTTATCTCAAACTCTTATGAATGTATTTATCCTTTCATTATGTAAGTAAATAAAGGAATGTGACCTTCCTTCCTAACCATAGACTTTATGATTCCTGAACCAAATGCAGTCGAGAGTAAACGTGATTCAGTAATAGAAACACTGGTTACCCCTGGAGCTGCTTTCACCCACACAAGTTCATCATCTCAGTAATGATTCAGTGACCTCTGGTCCCATGGCAGAGAAGGACTTGCCCTTCAGGAGACACTCTGGCATATGAATGGTTTTATTTGGTATCTCTAGTGCACGCTATGATTTTGATCACTGCATTTTTTTCTTCCCCTGGCATGTAGTCAATACCAGAGATAGGGGTACACCATTCAATGTATCTTAAACCTTTAAAATGGAAGCCTCCAGACATAATCAACATGACTCCTGGCAGCTTTTTCAGGCCCTTTCTCTGTCTTTTCCCTTAATATGCTTTGCTAATCTATTTTAAAATTATTTCCAGCAATGTTGCCTCAATAACTGTCCCTTGGCAGGCGCTCCATTGTCTAAATGGGCTTCTGAGGGTATTTTCCTCCTACTTACATCTTTCTCACTGTCTTCTCTTACAAAGTGAAAAACAAGGCTATTGTTTCTTTATGTGCCTTTCTCCTTCTAATGTTGCTATAAAGATAGTATGGAAATACAGTCCATCTGGTGCATTGTTAGGAAAACCCCTAGAATCAGTCTCCCTGGCTTCAAACCCTGGTCCTGCTGCTCATCAGCTATACAATCTCGAGAAGGTGCATCATCTCTCGTTTCTTTTTTTGATCCGTAAGTTTGAGATAATAATACCTACCTCCTGGGCCTCCTGCGAGGCTCTAAGGAGTCAGTATGTACAAACAACGTTGAATGCTACCAGGCGTGAGGCGGGTGTTCCATAGGCTCTGGTTCTCTTTGTCATGGGTGTGGGCAGATGGGAGCCAAGTTACACTTGTCCATTTCACATTTCTTGGTCCCGTTTTTATCTTTCAAAATCAAACTAAAATAAGACCTATCTATTTAGTGAGAAGTGGGCAGAAAATATTTGGTCAGAGAGGCTTTTTCTTTTTTTTTTTTTTTTTTTTTTTTTTTTGCGGTACGCGGGCCTCTCACTGTTGTGGCCTCTCCCGTTGCGGAGCACAGGCTCCGGACGCGCAGGCTCAGCGGCCATGGTTCACGGGCCCAGCTGCTGCATGGCACGTGGGATCTTCCCGGACCGGGGCACGAACCTGTGTCCCCTGCATCGGCAGGAAGACTCTCAACCACTGCACCATCAGGGAAGCCTCGAGAGGCTTTTTATAGAGACCAATAGAAGCAGGAAGAGTGAATGTGCTTAGAATGAACCTGAGGGCATGTCGGATGAAGAGGTCTCGGACCCCCAAACTCAGATCGCACCTCCTTGCAGATGATTTTCACCCAAAGCACTGTAGATCACTGTAGGTTTGGATCCTGTTTTGCAAAACTCTCTGGGTGGTTATGGGAAAGTAGTTTAACTTCTCTGAACCTCAGTCTTATCTTTAAATTCAAATTGCTCATCTATCCCCTCTTCACTGGATGGCTGTAAAGGCAAACAGCTGTGTATATGCCAGCACTGGCCACAAAGTTGGCATTAATTAAGCTTTAGATAAATCCAATGGATTTTAAAACAGAGGGAGTTGAGGATGCAGTAAGAAGCACAGAACAGCACCTGTGAATGCCAGGAAGGGAGGTGCTTCCTGCTGGGCCTGTGAGAGCCGTGTTGCTAGAAAACCAGCAGGGTCTATTTATCTCCTCTCCGCTCTGATACTCCCAGCGGTGGCTCCCTCAGGACTGAATACTGATGGCTAAGAAATGTATTTGACAAGCTGAATGTCACTGACAGTCACTCTCCCACACAGCAGGCAGCCCCAAGAACAGGCAACTTATTCCCTAGGCCACAGTCCCTGGAGGGAATCACAGCAAATCTTATTTCTAAAGGTGAATTTCTGACTGTTCACCCCTGCCTTGAATTCTACACACGATTGGGCTTTAATGAACAAATGGAGGCAGCCTCAAAGTCCCACACACAGGACTCATTCAACAGACCCAAAGAGACACCAGAAGACTGTTTTTTACCCCCAGACATTTGCTCTCCTGGGTTCCCTATGACCACAAGATGTTGACACATGATTCTTCCTCCCAGATAACCTTTCATCTTTATCTTCACAGATACAGCAGAGAAAAGAATTAACATATGTAAAAAAATTTTTTTAAAAACAACATTTACTAGATATCTGCTTTGTGTCAAGGTCTTTATGCTGTATCTTTAATTTTCACAACAGCAACGAGCTAATGTAGATAGTCTATTTCCAACTTTGTGGATTAGAATGCTGCAAATAGACTCAGGGATGTGCAGTAATTTTTCCTAGGTCACACAGCTCATAAGGAGTTGGCTGGGGTCCAAAGGCTTTGTTGCCTGGACCCAGGCTCATGTTCTTTTCATCATACCATGCTGCCCTTCCCCAGAAACCATTCAGGCTAATAATGACAATAGACTGGTATGGGAGAGAATACAGTTCCCCTCATTTGCAAGTAGCCCTAGAGTCTTTCTGCTTATATTAACTCTAAGTTCACCATTTCTGCCTATAATCTCCCAGAGAATCAAGCAGCAAATAAAGTCATTGCCCAAGGACCATGCTTGGGATAATCTTGCAATGATTCTCTGGTTATAAAGATTCAGAGAGATCTAGTAATGAAGAAGTCTTAGTTGGCCTCTTGGGGGTAAAAAAACAAACAAAAAAACCAGATTTTTAAGCACCTCATTCCCTAAATATTTTAAGTCAAACATTTTCATCTTTGTTATCCAGAAGAAAGGGATTCATTCATTAAATAAACATTTACTGAGCACGTACTACATGTCAGTTGCCATTCTAGCGCTTGATACGTCACTGGATAGAACAGATAGAGATGTGTACCTTCAAGGAGCTTATTTTGTCAAATACACATATATCCCAAGAAACAGGGAGTCTTATGGGGAGGTTACAGCAACTAGTACTCCTAAATGAGATCCAGTTTTCAGTACATAGGGATAGCAAACATGTTCTATGTTTCCAAATTTTGGAGGTGCCCAAGCCATAGTAAGTCAAAATCTTCAAGAGCTTTGCAAATGGGATCTTTTAACATCCCAAAGAGATGTTTCGGACGATAATCAGGTGTTCAGCAAAAGAAGACAAACGCAGGAGATGTGCTCAGAGGGAGCTCTCCGGCAACCAAGGCAAATTCAGTGGCGCACAGTGACACCGAGGCTGGGGTTGTTTCACACCTGACCTTGTGTAAGTACACTTGTATGTAGAGACCTGTGCTAATGTAAGAGGAACTGATGCAAGTTCAAGTTCTAACTGCCACTTTGTGGTATAACCTTGGACAAATCGATTAACCTCTGTGAGCTGTCCTCATTTCCTAAGAAAGATAAATTGTGTCTACATCATTTTGTCTTGCACATGTGTGTCTTTTATCATTGAGAACAATGAAAGAATGTGTATCATTTCATACATTTGCCTAACTCTTCATAGTTTACAAAATAATTTATCACTAATAATACCAGGTAAATTTTCCGTCATCCTGCCATCTCCTTTGCTTCTCATAATAAATAAGCATTTCCTTTGTATTCATTTTCACAGATTCTTCCTTTTATTCCTATCGCAACCGTTTAGGTCCCCAGAGTGTCACTCCTGAAATATTGTAATAACTACCTAACTCCCCAGCTCTATTTATCGCCTCTTCCAATCCTGAATATTTTTGCAAAAAATAAAGTAGCTCTTCCATTAGAAATTTGATTTTTCTAATATTTCTCAATGTCCTATGTTATACATAAAATGAAGTCCAAAGTTGACATTTTGGGTCATTGTTCATTTTTCTGGGAGCGCCTGTCTTTACCAGCCAGGCACTCCTGTTCACTATTCCTGATCATGTCGCATAATTTCTTCCATCAGAGTCTTGGTTCAGACTCCCCTCACTGACCAGCAACCTACTTTCTCTCCTAGTTAATCTTGGCTGGACATTGTCTGTTTACTCATCACCTGTCGCTAGTGCCCAGGACCAAATAGGAGCTCGTGAAAATTTGTCCAAAGGAAGACCAAATAAGATGCCAAGGCCTAGCTGACTGATGAGTGAATTGAAACACCCTTCTCAGTGTAATCTCCTGGTATTCTAGGAATTTCTGAGATTCCTGGGTATTCCTGGATTTTCCAGTTCATCATGATAACCACATAAAGAACTGCATTTCTACAACACTGTTAGCACCTGACAAATTCTTCAGTAATACCATGAAGACCACCAAGATGAATTCAATTCTATCATTTCCTGGGTCTATAAATCACTGGATTCCTGGCTTCCCTGGTGGCGCAGTGGTTAAGAATCCGCCTGCCAATGCAGGGGACACAGGTTCTAGCCCTGGTCCGGGAAGATCCCACATGCCGCAGAGCGACTAAGCCCGTGCGCCACGACTACTGAGCCTGCGCTCTAGAGCCCGCGAGCCACAGCTACTGAAGCCCACGTGCCTAGAGCCTGTGCTCGCAACAAGAGAAGCCACCGCAACGAGAAGCCCGTGCACCACAACTAGAGGAAAACTGCACACAGCCACAAAGACCCAATGCAGCCAAAAATAAATAAATAAAATTAATTTATTAAAGAAAAAAAAATCACAGGACTCCCCATCATCAAGCACCTAACTTATTAGGAACCAACAAGAATACTCAACATTGACTAATTCTCTCATTTATTAAAATATATAATAATAAGGAATAAATATATACCTTTATATATACTTGGTCTTATTTTACTTTCATTCAAGCCCTGAGAAGGGGGTTTCATTTTATCCATTTTTTACAGCTATGAAAATTAAGCCTTGGTGATTTACTAAAAAAAGTTTAAATTCACATAACTTGTCAGAGGCAGAGTCAAGGTTAGAACTCAGGCCTTTGTAATCAACAGTCTATACAACTGTACAACAAATGAAGTGATGATAAGTACCAGCCTATGTACTTATCCCTTTAGGTTATACTGTCTCTTCACTTATCCCCTCAAGTCAGAATTCCATAACAAAATCAGAAATAACTTTCAAATATCACATGTTTTTCCCACACTGAAAACCCTTTAGAGGCTCTCCATGGCCTGTGGATAATGCACAAATTCAGTGTGAGACACAGGCCCTACCTGGCTTGGACCCTGCCTGTCTCAACACCTCAGGTCTCTTCTTCCACATCCACTCATTCCACTAAATATGCCCTGAAGATTCTGTCTTCCTCTGGATTCGATTGCCTTTGGGGTTTGCCCCAGGCTCGGTGGCTGGACAGCTAGCTTGTCATTATGAATCAGAAGAAAGTACAACCTTGACCCTCCATCTAGCACACAGGCCTAAGGGAGACTACTTTGACCATGCAACTTGATCAAGGGGGTCAGACCTCTATTATTAAAAAAAAAAAAATCATGGTAATACAGAACACACCTTCAAAATACCTTCATATATGCATAAATTTGCAGCAATTGGGGTAAAAAACCCTGAAACTTGCTTGACATGCAGCACCTCTCATGAAAGAAAAGCAAATGTGTGGCAGGATGTGAAATGGAAGGCAATACTGCCTCATTAGAGCTAATTTTAAGTTGGTTTTAAACGATGCTTTGTCATGCATCTAAATAACTTAAGTGAGTACTAGGAATGTGTTTATCCATATTGCTTGGAATGAGTTTCCTTTTGCTCCCCTAAATATAACCCTTCTCAGAATTGCAAAGGCCAAAAAGAAGCTTCCTTCTCTACAGGAGGTTGTGAGTGTAATCAGGACTTCAATGACATTTCCCCTCTGAAAATGCCGTTGTCTGTTACCAGGAGCTATTCCGAACCAGGAAACCTAGGAAAATCACCATTGGGAGGGTTTCTCCCTTCGTCTTAGGATCGCCTCTCCCTAGGTGCTTTTATATAATATTGTTGAAACCTCTACGAAAGACGCAATACATAGAATGGCTAAGGCTGGACACCTTTAGTGTGAGATTGCTTTGGTTGCAATCTTGGCTCTGCCAATGTAATAGCTGTGGGGCCTCGGACAAGTTCAATGTTCTATCTCTGATGCACTTTTAAAAACTAACTATCAAAATGTAATGCACGGGCTTCCCTGGTGGCGCAGTGGTTGAGAGTCCGCCTGCCGATGCAGGGGACACAGATTTACGCCCCGGTCCGGGAAGATCCCACATGCCACAGAGCGGCTGGGCCCGTGAGCCATGACCGCTGAGCCTGCACGTCCGGAGCCTGTGCTCCACAGAGGGAGAGGCCACGACAGTGAGAGGCCCGCATACCAAAAAAAAAAAAAAAAGTATATATATATATATATATATATATATATATATATATAAAATGCACATACAATTTACCCATTTAAAGTGTACAAGTCAGTGTTTTTTTCTAGTATATTGATGGCTGTACAACCATCACCACAAAAAATTTTAGAATATTTTTGTCACCTCCCCCCCACCTTCCCCTCCTCAGTATCCATTAGCAGCCCCTCTCCATTTCCTCCCACTTCTCCCCTCGCCCCTGGCAACTACCCATATACTTTCTGTCTTTGCCTTTTCTGAAAATTTCATATAAATGAAATTATTTTATGTATATTCCCTTGTTACTGCCTTCTTTCACTCAGTATGTTTTTAAGTTCCATTTATATTATAGTATTATCAGTACTTTGCTTTGTTTTATTGTCAAATAATATTCCACGTACGGGTCTACTGCACTTTGTTTATCCATTCATCAGTTGGACATTTGTGTTGCTACCATTTTGGGCTGAATAGTGCCACTATGAACATTCATACGCAAGTTTTTGTGTGGACATGTTTTCCATTTTCTTGGTTGTATACCTGGGAATGGAAAGGCTGGGTCATATAGTTCTACCTATTTAACCTCTTGAGCAACAGCTGGACTATTTTCCAAGACAGTTGCATCACTTTACATTCTCATCAGCAGTATGTGAGAGATACAATTTCTCCACATCCTTGCTAACACTTGTTATTACTTATTATTTTTTACTATAGTCACCCTTGTTAATTGAAGTGATAGCTCATTGCTTTTTGTTTACTTGCTCATTTTTTAATATCTGGACTTCATGTTTTAGAACAGTTTTAGATGTACAGAATAATTGAGCAGCTAGTATAGACAACTCCCGTATTACCCCCGACCACACAGAAGTTTCCTCAATTATTAAGATCTTTTATTAGTATGCTAGTATATTAGGTTCCTAGGGCTGCTGAAACACATTTCTACAAAATCAGTGGCTTAAAACAACAGAAATTTATTCTCTCACAGTTCTGGAGGGTTGAAATCTGAAATTAAGGCATAGGCAGTGTCACGCTCCCTCTGAAGGCTGCAGAGAAGAAATCCTTATGTCTTCCTAGCTTCTGTCAATTGCTGTCAATCCTTGGAATTTGTTTGCTTATAACTACATCACTCCAATTTTTCTGCCTCCATCTTCACATGTCATCTTCCCTGTGTGTGTGCCTGCGTCTCCCATGGTCTTCTTATAAGGACACTAGACATTGTATTTAGGGCCTACCCTTATCCAATATGACTCTTCTAAACTTGATTACATCTGCAAATACACTATTTCCAAACAAGGGCACCTGGGGTTAGGATTTCAACATATCCTTTCATGGGCCTAATTAAATCCACAAGAGGTATATTTATGAACAAAATTAATGAACCAATATTGATACATTATTAACTTAGGTCCATCATTTGTTCAGATTTCCTTTGTCCTGATGTCCTAATGTTCCTAATAGCCTTTTTCTGTTCTAGGATCCCATCCAGGATACCAATTATATTTCATTGCCACGTGTTCTCAAGTTCCTTTTGACTGTTACCATGACACTGTGACTTTATTTTTGATGATCTTGATAGTTTTGAACAGTATGAGTAAGAAACACTGCCAGATTCTCCTCTAACAAAATTTTTCTGATGTTTTTCTTAGAGTCAGACTCGGGTTATAGGTTCCAGGGAGGAAGACAACAAGTATCATTTAATCACATCATATCAAGGGTACATACCATCAACATGACATCACTCAATGTTAACCTTGATCACCTGGCTGAAGTAGGTGTTTTTTAGGTTTTGCCACCTGTAAAGTCACTTTTTTCCTCTTTCCATACCCTGTTCTTTGGAAGGAGGTCACTATTACAAAGCAGCCCACAACTGAGTGGCAAGGTTTTCTTGCCCTTCATATTTATCATCACCTACTCTTTCATCTGTAAAACAGGGATAACAATACTACCTACCAATTCAGAGGGGTGAAGTGAAGTTTTATGAGTTTATGTAAAGTCCTAGAAACAATTACTTTAATCATTCAATCAACGTTAACAATTATTATCATTATTATTAGAACTTTCACCTTTTGCCTCCTGTTATAGTAAGTTTGCACATGTCTGTCCTCTCTTTAGTATATAGTATCTTTTTTTTTTTTTGCGGTACGCGGGCCTCTCACTGTTGTAGCCTCTCCTGTTGCGGAGCACAGGCTCCGGACGCGCAGGCTCAGCGGCCATGGCTCACCGGCCCAGCCGCTCCGCGGCATGTGGGATCCTCCCAGACCGGGTCACGAACCCGTGTCCCCTGCATCGGCAGGCGGACTCTCAACCACTGCGCCACCAGGGAAGCCCAGTATATAGTATCTTTGATTGTCAATGCGTATCATCTTCATATTTACACAATTCCTAGCAATGGCACTGTATTTTGGATAAAATCATTGCTCAGTTAAAAATAAGCTATGCCAAAATATACATATATAGACATAATTATTAATAAATCCCTGTTTACCTCCACTCTCTTCAGTTTTGTGTAGCTATTCTGAAAGGAGCAAATATGCATAGCTGACCTTGGATAGGTGATCATTCCCACCGCTGCTCCAAAATATTTTAAAAATGCCCATTGTTCCATGATTATAATTTATCTCCTTAGTGGCCTGAAGAATTTTCATCTTCAATTTCCAAGGTCACTTTAAGAAGCATTTTCTGGATGAATAAGCAGTCACAGGCACTCTGGGGATCATGAAGATGAATAACAAATGGTCCTTCCTCCCTGCCCTCATTAACCTTACAATCGAATTGTGGAGACAGAAATAAATAACTCTGAGCTAAAACAGAAGTAAAACTACAGCTTTTCGACAATGCAAGAAAGGGAACAATTAATTCTAACCCTGATTATAACAGACTTTCCAGACTTGTAGCATTTGAGCTAACCTTTGAAGAATAAGCAAATTTTAACAAGTAGAGAGAATAGTGGAAGAAATTCCATTCTACAGAAACTGCATGAGCAGAGACACAAATATAAATAACAGTAATAGCAAATAACAGCTAGTATTATTGATAAATCATTTACAAGTGGTCTAAAACTTTCTAGGCCCTTACATGGTTAAACTACTTAATCATTACAAAAATATTCTGAAAGATCAATACTATTCATATGATTATCCCTTATGGGAGTGATAAGAGGTGACTAGTTTTGATTATTCAGTAGAATTCAGGACCTTGGGTGACAGGAAGTAAGGCAGGAAGGAGAGAGGATGAGGCTGAAAGCTAAACTGGAGCCAGATTGTAAAGGGCTTTTAATGTCAGCTTATGAAGGTCTGGGTTTTGGTTCTAAGGGCAACAAGAAGCCATTAAAAGATAATGAGTGACTTGGTGTATTTAACCTGGGCTGTATTACAAAGAAGAGAATTCCACGGTGCTGGTGGAGAGAAATACTTTAGGTTTAGATACTACATGTAAATTTAGAGGAACATGTTATATCAGAAAGACCTTGTCAAAAAGAAGAAAGGGAAAACTGCAAAATATTTACATTCCTATGACCTTAAGAGTGAAATGAGCTCAATGTTTAAGCAAATGGAGCAAGGGGTCCAGAGGAGGTAACCATCCCAGGGCACACATGCTTATTGCTTTAGCAACAGTACTTTCTGCTCATGTTATTACTGTAATGGGGAAAACAAGACAGAACCAAAACACTAACCAAGGCGAGAGCAGTGTGTAGTCCAGTTAACTCCACCTTAGGGGAAGGACTAGAAGAGTTTTGAAGGGGTTGGTGCATTACAAATGAATAAGAAATACCATTTGGATTTGCTTTAAAAATGCAAATGAATCTATTAAACATGATCAAGAAATTCTTGGTGTAACAGACAAGCTGTATCCATTGCTGAATTGGTCAGTTTATATCAAATATACTTCTGTTGCTCATCACAAGTTCAACAAGTTGATGAGGTGAAGTAAGCCATGAAGGAAGCAGGATAGATAGATAGTAAGCACATTTTGGCAATGGCAAGTAGAATAGATTGGAGGAGAGGATGGCTAAAATAAGGAAAATTAGAGTCATTTGTAAGAGATAACAAGAGACTGAATAAGCCAGTGAGATTTAAAGTATATTCTTTATACCTGTAAATATTTCTGGGCAGAGTAATAGCTAAGGCACTTTTCTAATTACACATTTTAGCTATAGAAACAAAACTGTTAGATTTTGAAGGCATCCCTTCTATTAAACTTGTTAGTTCATGCCTCTACAAAACAGAGAGAGAGACTGAGGTTCAGAGAAGACGGATAAAACGTTCAGGCTTCTAAGTGAGTTAGTGGAAGAACTGGCACCCAAACTGGTCTAATGATTTTCACACTAACTTCCTTTCCTGAATACCAGGTTCACCAGTTATCGATCTAGAGATCTGTTAGTCAGTTAAGAAAAGAATGAAGCAGGAACAGGATCCAGGTGCTTGAGAGTGTGGAATTGGAATCAAGAGCAATAAAATAAATTAAAAGGAAGGGAACAGATTTTGAAGATGAACTTTGCAAACTTCACATTTTTGCCAAGAGGGAGCCACACTGAGCCATCACCTAAACCAAGTTCAGCCTATGGGAAGGAATAAATGTACATAGAATCGTCATTTTAATAAAAACATATTTGCCTTGAGAACCTACCTCCTCCTAGCCACCAGACACAGTCTAATACTTTAATTTTCCTTTAAATTTTCTCTGAGCACCACTGATTTCTAACCAGTCCCTTGAAGTAGAGTGAAATCCTCTGGTTGAGCATTTTCCATAGACCATACCTTAGAATCATTATTGAAATAAAAGACTATTCTGGATCCGTGTGACACATATTACGTGACTAACTATGACTAAGAAGTAGATAAAATGTCTATATCCATGATGAGGACTCCTTTCTGTGTGAATTAGGGACAGTTACATGACCTGGTTCCTTACTCATAAAATGCAAACGATGATATAAACCTACTTTACTAGGCATTTATGAGGGCTTGTGGCAACATGTTTTTAAAATTGAAGCTCAGTGTAAATAGCGTTGTACTGTAAGTTTTTAATGTTCTTCAAAGTTCTTCCAGTCATACCCTAAAACGTTTTTAACAGTCTAAATTAATTCAGGCTCTGTAAGAACTCCAGCAGAAGCTAGGCTGAAGACTGTTTTATGACGTTTGTTTGTTATGTAAGCGTTACATATCGATATTGCAGAAAAATTGTAAAATGAGAGCTGAGCTCTAGAGTGAGGCGGTAGAGCATAGTGGTCAAAACACTCTGATGTTGTCATTTATGAGTGGTTTAGTCTGTATTTTAAGTAACATCTCTGTGCATGAATCAGGTTTTTAAAATTTTTTTTTAATTTCTAAAAAGAAATAACAATTGTTCCTTCACAGAGCTGTGGTGAGAATAAAAGCTCTTGTGCTTGGGAGCTGTAAAGCTCTTAGAATAATTCCTGGCTCAGAGTAAATAATAAATGTAACTGTTATTACTATTATTTTTTTTTATTTTAATGAGTCAATTTATATAGGTAAGTTTCACATGTAAGATATAAAGGATAATAAGAGTTTAAGAAACAGAAAATTAATTGGCACTTTGGGTGCCCTCCCTCTGATTCCAAAACTCTCTCTATCCCAATACTCTAGGGATAACTGCTGTCTTGAAGTTTGTATTATGTCCTCGTTATATTCCCTAAAGTATTTCTTAACTACATATGTGTGTAGCCCTCAGTGGCATTATATGAATGAAATCATCTTGATATATTCTGTAATGAGTTTCTTTTTTTCCCCCCTCACAATATTATTTTCCTTAAGCTCAAGCATACTGATTCATGGAGTGGTAGATCACTCTTTCTCTCTGCTGCATGGTTTTCCATCATATTCCACAGAAAATATTTCAGGTGAAGAGTCCAGTTGGCACCAGTGTTCTTCTTTCTTTTTCTCTCCTATATATGATGTTGTATAATATCCTTGTACATGTTTCCTTTTTACCAGTACAGGATTATTTTTAGGGTAAACGCCTGAGAGTAGAATTGCTAGGCCGTAGGAAAGGCATCCAAACTTGAACACTGGAATCTCTTTGCGGCAGAAAGGAGCACTAGTGTTCATCAGGCTTAGGCAATGGTTATAAACTGGAACTGTCCTAAAGAAAACGGGAGGTGTGGTCACCCTCATCCTTCTAGATAACATCTTTCTAAAAAAAAATTGCTTTCTAAAGTATTCCAATTTATATTCCTACCAGCAAGATGCTTTTATTTTTAATTACTTCTTGAGTCAGCTTTGTTAAGTAAGATATACTTTTCTAGTAATTTCCTGATTTTCTGTTTTCAAATTTACTGGAGTAAAATTGTTTTCAAAACAATCTGACATTTTATTCCATTCGATTTTCTTTAGGTATGTCTATTTTGTCACTTCTACTATCATCTTTGTGCCCTATTTTATTTTCTGATTTCTCAGTCTTGCAGGAGATCAGTCTCTTGAAGAGACAAAACCAACAATTTGACAAACATTTGTCTTTTTTTGATCTTCTCTAAGTGTTTTTCTAACAATTTCTGTTATTATTATTACTTCTTTTCATGTACTTTCTTTTAGTTCATTTTATTCTTTTTCTAACTTTATAAGCTTAGTGCTTGGCTTATTAATTTAAACCTATCTTCTCTTTCAAAGTATAGATTTAAGTGTTTAAGCCTATAAATTTCCCTCTGAGAACTGCTATAGTTTCAACTCATGAATTCCGTAGGTAGAGAATTTTTGTTAGTGTTCAGGTCTAAGTTATCTGATTCATATTATTATTTCTTTATTGACTTATTATTTAGAAATATGTCTTTTTCAAAACATCAGGGTTTTACTAGTTTCCTTTTTAATTACTGAATTTTGATCAGTAGTGATTAATTACTTTTTTCAGTAATCAATTTTTTACATCTCACAATTTTGTGAGTCAGAAATTCAGAAAGGGCTCACAGGCAGTTTTATGCTCCTGGTGGCTCCTCCTGGGACCACTCAAGTCATCTGATGGCTGGGTCAGGGAACTTCATTAATGTGCCCAATGCCTTGGCATGATCTCTGGAAGTCTGGGTGCAGCCTGATCCCTCTCCATTTCCATGTAGTCTCAGAGCCTCTCAATGTGGTCTCTGCAGGAGGCTTAGGCTTCTCGTAGCATGGTGGTCTCAGGGTAGCTGGGCTTGTAAGGAAGCTCAGAGCTCTAGGTGTGAGTATACCAAGGGGTCTCAGTAGAATCTATAAGGCTTCCTATAGCCTGGCCTCAGAGGTCTAAGGACATCACTTCTGCCAGGTTCTATTGGTCAAGAACATCCTTACGTCAGCGAAAATTGAGGGGAGATTGGATAAATCTACCTCTCAGTGCCAGGAATAGCAAAGAATTTATGGCCATCTTCCTCCTAGCACACCTACCAATGCCCCATCCCGTCACTGCGTCCAATTTAAGGTTCAAGATCTCCCAGAGATGTATAGTCAATACCATCAAGTCCATCCATGGCTTCCCACTTTCTAGTGACCAACAAACTAAAAATATAAGTCAGCTGCTCCCTCTACACTCAAAATGCAGTGTGGTACATAGTCAACATAACCACAGAAGATGCTTCTTTTTGAAAAAGGTAAGAGTATAAGACAAACAAACAAACAAAAAATCACTTGTCTAGTAATTCCAAAATCCTGCTTG
Organism: Phocoena phocoena; assembly: GCF_963924675.1. Lineage (NCBI taxonomy): Eukaryota > Metazoa > Chordata > Mammalia > Artiodactyla > Phocoenidae > Phocoena > Phocoena phocoena. The sequence goes on from NC_089234.1 coordinate 23,395,242, forward strand.
GAAGATATCCTGAAGGCCGAGAAATGGGAGAAACTTCTCCTTTAAGCTCTGGTTCTCTTCTCTGGGACGGGTACCTCTGCCAATATTTTCTTTATGGCTCCATTGTCACGTAGCTGTTCCCTGATTATTTTTCATGACCATATTGATGTGACTTCGGGAGAGCAGGTCTCCCTTTGAGACTGTATAGCTTTATAATGTCTCCTTGCTCATGAAGATATGGTGGTCTAAAGCTTGTTTTAACTCTTGATCAGTCAAATAACTTTTAGTCTGGGCTGACTGATTTTTTGGCAATTAAATCCCTCCAGCATTTAGTTGGCTTCTGGTCTATGTCTTTCCAGTCAATTTCTTGTACCAACAGGTAAATCCAAAGTTCTATCTTAAATTCACAGATAAGCTGTCTTTCTTTGCTTCCTCATCCCCTTGCGTCTCTCAGTGGTGGCTACAGTGATACCGAGTAGCTGACATTCTCAGGCTGTACCCTTAATTTGATATGTGCTGCAAGACTGGGACTTAACAAGTATTTGTTATACAAAGATTCTCTCAATATTATTTCCTGACCTCTGTGGTTTATAAACAGTAGGTTCTTTTCAAAATCTAAAGGTCCCAAATTTCTGCACTTTCTATATTTTCCTTTCTTTTTCCTTGCAAATCAGCCATTTATTTCCCGAGTTAATGTCTGTCTTAGGATACTTTGCCAAAAGGAAACAATAGTGGCCAACATACACTAAAGATCTGATTAATTTCAACCCCCTTCCTCTGGAGCTTCCAGTTCAGTAAGTATATATATCTACTTCCCAGGTGCCAAGCCTCAGTTTTACCGAATGTTTCGCCACTGTAGTACATGGACTCCACCTTTATAGCCTCTCATATTAGTTCCTTTCCTGCTTATTGAACAATCATTAAGCCAACGTCCTACATAGAGAGCTCAATTTCTGTTAATACAGCATAAGTAGTAGCAGGTGCTGAAATAAGCAACCCCAAGTTCTCCATAGCTGAACCCGACAGAAGTTTAATTTCTCGCTTATGTCAGCCTACTGCACCTCAATAGTTAAGTAGATTCTGCTTCACTCAGTTGTTCAGAGATCCAGGTTCCTTCTAGGCTATGGCTCTTCCACCTTCAACATGTGCCTTCATAGGCATCTGGATCTACCTCAGATTAACAGATACGTGTTTGGAGGGGGTGGGTGGGAGGAGAATTTGGAGAGTCCAGACTAACTTGGACCGGGTGTGAGGCATCACTTCAATTCACATTCCACGGGCAAGAACCACACAGAGCATCTCACTTAGATGCAAGAAGGCTTGGGAAACGTAGTTCAGCTGTGTAATCAGAGAAAGGAAGTAGCTGGTAAATATCTAGCTAGTTTCTACCACAAATTTTATGCAGGAGTCTTAGCTGTTTATAATAGGAGAGAAGTTCAAGATACCAAGCCTGGCTCACAGCTAGAAATGAAGATGTGTTTTAATATTCATTATTCTCTAAATAGTCTGACATTATAGTTTGACACCATCACGATCTAATGGTTTCATAAGAGAGGTGTGGTTTTTTTTTAATTTCCAGGTAATAGATCTTTTTTTCTGTTTTTATTAATTGCTATTTTTACATCACTGTGAGAAAAGAATGTGGCCTGTACAATTTATGTTATTTGGCACCTACTGAGGCCTACATTTGGCCTAATATATGATCATTAAAAAATAAATATTACATGAACAATTGAAAATAAGGTAAATGAGAAAATGGGAGATTTAAAAACCTCCAATTATTCCTCATCTCATTTAAATAAAATTCAACGTCTCATAAAGCCCTAAATGACCTGATTCCTGCCGGCCTCCCCGCACTTAACCTCACTCACTTTCCTTCTACTCATCTCTTCCCGCCTGAGCTCCTCGTAGCTGCGCTTCCTGCTGTCTCCATATCTAACTCCTGCTTGTGACTTAGCTCCAGTTCAAATGTCAGCCTTCTGACAGCATTTCTGAGGCCAATCCATTCCCATACAGACATGTCACCTTGTTGCATTCGTTTCATAGCATGTTAAATATTGTTGCATTGTCTGTCTACCCCAAATAAAGTATAATTAATTCTACGTCAAAGTGTAATTGCCTTTGTCACTTAGGCTTTTATTTCTCATATTTACAAGAGTACTGAGAATATAATAGACACTAAATATATATATGTTGAATAAGTGAATATAACTTACCTCACTGTCTCATTCATCCCTAACTACAAGATTCTTAGGTTTCGATGCTGAACAATTCAAAGGTTGCTGTTATTCTCTCTCTTTCTCTCTCTCCTCTCTTTCCCTTTCTCCCTGTCTCTCCTCTGCCTCTCCTTTCCTCCTCTCCTCCTCTCCTCCTCCCTTATTTGGGGAGGCTAGTCTTGCTAGGCTTAAATTGTACATTCAAAAATGTATTTCTCGGGCTTCCCTGGTGGTACAGTGGTTGAGAGTCCGCCTGCCGATGCAGGGGACACGGGTTCGTGCCCCGGTCTGGGAAGATTCCACATGCCGCGGAGCGGCTGGGCCCGTGAGCCATGGCCACTGAGCCTGCGCGTCCGGAGCCTGTGCTCCGCAACGGGAGAGGCCGCAACAGTGAGAGGCCCGCGTACCACCAAAAAAAAAAAAAAAAAAGTATTTCTCAATATAAAACTTTTGACTGGGACTTAGTAAACGACTTTATTCTTTATTTATGGTCCCTTTTCCACATTTTCTCTTCTTAGGTAACTTTATTTTGTATTTTGGTAGAATAATGGCAAGAAATGTCTCAGTTATATTGAGTCATTTACTATACTTTTTCAAAACTCTAACAGAGGTTTCATCTGTGCTCTAGCCTTCAAAAAATGTCTGAAAAGAACAATCTAAATAAGATCTTGGGGACAAATTTGAAGCTTTTTATGCAAATATACCTTTCAAATGTTTTATCAGCATTCATTTACATAGACTTAATATGCTTATAACAAATCCATCTTAATCTCTTTACAGAAGCTGCGCTCAAGAACCTTCCCTTGGTAACGTAATGTTGCATTTGCCCAAGGTATTGGGTTAAAAACAATTTGATTTCCCCTAAAACTCGCTTGTAAACTCAAGTTTCAACGCCCTTAATTATCACCCTAATTACTTCATGCTAATAGTGTTCTATTTTTATTAATTAAATTAGTATGATACTAGGTTCAGTTCACTTGGGATAGTACATCTCAGAGAAGAGAGACAGTGTATGTACGTGTCACAGAGGTGAGGGAGGTGGCGTAAGGGCTTATTTGAGTGAAGAAAATAAAATCTGATTCAAACTGTGAGCTGCGTCTTGTAAACACGTCCCCTGAGTGAATGCTGGTGGCCCAGGAGCGTTACCCTATTTTTCAGGTCCCTTAGGTAACGGCAGGGTTATTTTCAGGATAGTCTGTGAACAAAGGGCCATGTACTGCCTTCAAACTGATGATCATTAGGGATGAAAAGTGCCAAAGCTGTTTACGTACATCCCACCCCATGTCCTGGTTGGCCTTGATTGCCCCGTCCAAGGTAGAATAGCTTGAATTCTGGGGAAAGTTAAGAATACAAGCCTTCCTGTTTTACTCGTAAGAAGCAGCCCAGCAAAAGGAGATGTAGGTAACCGCCCTGCTCTCTGGAGATGAGCAATATTCAATGCGTGGGTGATTTCCTCTCCTATCTTTAATGTGGAAAGTAACTATGGAAGGGAGCATAACAGCTGAAGGATTATTGGGTATAGCTTTTGAATACAAGTGGTTAACAGGCACATGACTCAAATTTGAATGAAATAAAAATGATTACTGCTAACACAAACCGGGCACTTACTTTGTTCCTGACCCTGTGCTAGGAGTTTTAAACTCTAATGCACATGGGAAATCTATGAGGGATCCATTTTACACATGAAGAAACCAAAGAAGCTTAGGAAGGTTAAATAACTTGCCCATGGTTATATTATTAAGCCTAAGTTGAGGCTCAAGATTCGGAAACCAGGCAGCAAAACTCCAAGGACCATGCTTTAAATGACCAGTGAATGGCTGGCTGGCTGGCTGGTTGGCTGGCTGAATAGATGATGAATGGTGTTTGGATAAATGTAAGAGTTAGTTCTTAAATGATGGCAAACAAAAGTAGGAGATTTCAGTGCATTTGAAAACTTTTTTGATTCCAAGCTGATTTTAATGACATTAAAAACAAACACTGATTTTTCTCAAAAGGGCCAGTTGCGGTGATGTCTCCTATAAAAGCACCTGCACCTCATGAAGTTGTTGGACAGCCTAACCTCCCATTGGTATCCAGAAACTTGCTACACATGGAGTCACCTGTCCCAACCGAGAAGAGCTGGCTGTCTAGGCGGCTCATTCATTAGCACCATCTGTGTGCCAAATTGATGTTGTATATTATTTATTTGCCTCTCATTAGGAGCAAGGCCAGAGCACCATCCAGTTCTCAGAGCAAAACACCCCAGAGCTTCCTCACTTACAACTGCACATCATACAATACTAAGGTTTGTTAAAATACCACATGCTTGCAAAATTTTTCAATAATTGCTACAAATATTCACCAGAGGGGGGAATGTTTATTCATTTGCTTAATTTCTAATAATGTTTTCTACTATGGTAATATTTTGTTAGTCTCTCTTACATTTAATTTGGCATCTGACCAATTGAATTTATGCTTTTAAGCAAATGGTACAGGCTTTGAATGTTTAGCATCTCATTCATGTTAGTTGTTCTTAGATTAGGTACCCATAGAGTCTGTTGGCTGTGTTATTTTCTAATGAGAGTTTTATAAAATGCCTTGGAGGCTCATTACAATTTGAGCTTCTTGCTTTCCATTCAAATGAGCCCCATTTAAGAATACTGCATTTCTTGCCATTAAATGAGTGCTGGCTCTGGGGGACACAGGCTTTTCTTGGTCGAGCCCATGCTGCTTATGGACCTGGGAGCATCAGCCATGTGTGGGGTGCTAGCTCATCATTCTAACCTAAGAAACTCTCCCTCCATTCTTTTCTTTTAATAGACTTCCTAGCTCTCAGTAATGAAAGTGAATATGGATACCAGTATTCCTGTTTAGTACTCCCAGAGATTTATATGCAGCCACATATTATAGCCTGTATTTTTTTTTACTTTACTGGGCAACATTCTTTTCTTCTTTTCAGCTTTGTTGAGGTATATTGACAAATAAAATCATAATATATTTAAAATATACAACCAGGGGAGAAAAGGGGGAGGGATAAGTTGGGAAATTGGGATTGACATATACACACTACTATATATAAAATAGATAACTAATAAGGGCCTACTGTATAGCACAGGGAACTCTACTCAGTAATGACCTACATGGGAAAAGAAACTAAAAAAGAGTGGCTAGAGGTATAAGTATAACTGATTTACGTTGCTGTACACCTGAAGTTAACACAACATTGTAAATCAACTATACTCCAAAAAAAAGGTAAAAAAATAAAAATAAAGTATACGACATAATGATTTGCTATACGTATACACTGTGAAATGATTCTTTCAGTTAAATCAATTAATATATTCACCACTTCACATAGTTCCCATTTTTATGAGAATACTTTTCTAGTTTTTTAGTAAATTTCAAGTACACAAACAGTATTGTTAGGTATAACCACCCTGCTGTACATTAGATCCTCAGAACTTAGTCCTCTTATTCAGTTCAACATTCGTACGCTTTAAACAACTTCTCCCCATTTCCCCCAGCCTATATCTTAGAATTCTTGTATTAACCCTGAGAATATTACTACTATTCTATTGAGGAAACAGACTCAGAGATGTCAGGCAACTTGTCAGTTATCACCTAGCTAGAAATGCGAGGGTCTGTGTTCAAACACGTATCCCATGAGTCGGAAACCGCTGGTTCTCTTTCTCCACCCCCTAAGGTACACTAACACCTGTGGTATTATTCCACCTCACTCCACGGCACACGTTCGATATGTGAACAGCTTTTACTACTTAAAAGTTGTCTCCTGGGCTTCCCTGGTGGCGCAGTGGTTAAGCATCCACCTGCTGATGCAGGGGACATGGGTTGGAGCCCTGGTCCGGGAAGATCCCACATGCCGTGGAGCAAGTAAGCCCGTGGGCTACAACCAAGCCTGCGCTCTGGAGCCCGTGGGCCACGGCTGCTGAGCCCGTGAGGCACAACTACTGAGGCCTGCGTGCCTGGAGCCCGTGCCCCGCAACAGGAGAGGCCACCGCGATGAGAAGCCCACACACCGCGGCGAAGAGTGGCCCCCGCTTGCCACAGCTGGAGAGGGCCCGCATGCAGCAACGAGGACCCAGGACAGCCAAAAATTAAAATTAATTAATTAATTAATTAATTATTTTAAAAAGTGGTTTCCAATGGCTGTAACCAGTTGTTTTTATTTCTACAGGTTGTACCTCACAGAATAAGCTCAGTGGTCTTCCATTTGAACTGCTTCAACTATTAGGATATAGAATAAATAGCACAGTTTCTTTCCTTTTCACTCCTCAAGTAACAATTTTCCGATTCCTTTATCTGTGACTCTTTCTCTAGCACAATGTATATAACTTGCCTGGCTCTTATAGGCACTCTTCTTTGATCCTATTCTGCTTTAAGTGGAACAGGGCCAGCACAGAGTTAAACGGTATTAGCTTCTACAGACTTCCAGACCCTCTACTCTTGTTAATGCTGCCCAACAGGGAATTGCTTGTTTTGCCTTGTTTTATTTTGTTTCGTTCGGTAGACACACGACAGTTAACTCCCATCAGTTTTACTGTAGGCTGAGTCCTCTAAGTCATCCTTACATATTTTGCTAACGAGACATTCCTCCCTTTTTCTTGCATTTGGACAGTTAGTGGAGGGATATGTTGAATCAGACGCCTTTTATGCATCACTTCAGACACTCACTGCCTCCGGCCACTGCTATGGAGACCAACTCTGCACGGTTCTGTCCACCTGGATGCCTGCCAAACACAACGGCATCTCAGCTGGGTAACCCTGTCTATGTCTCTTCCCCCAGGACTTCCCCACTGACATGGAGGAATGGGCACTGCAGGACTTCCCTTGGTCCCCTTGTTTGTGCAAGTCAGGAATGTGAGGGAGTTAACACCTTATGGAATGGATTTTGACCAACAGGATACCGGTGCTGATGGATAAACACTTCCCCCAGATAAACTACCTGAGATGAAGTTTATGCAGATTATCAGTAGATAGTTCTACAAGACGAAACAGTCATTTTCAGTGGCACCAGCTCAACAAAGAGCCTTGAATTAGCCTCCCCTTCTGCCCGGCTTCCTCTCCTTTTTGCTCACTTCTGCCTGGCTCTGATTTTCTTTCTTAATAAAATAGTGGCATAGAAACCCTGGGCTCAGGCTCTGCTTTCTGAAGGATTCAGGCAAAGACCAGTTAGAGAATGTTAACATTTCCTCTCTAAAATGTATTTTAGATTTGAGGCATTCTCACTTTTAAGAGATTCTTTCATCTAGAATATTTGCTCTTATTCTCATTTTCATATTCTTGATTCAGAAAGTAAAGAATTTTCAAATATATGATAAGGCATTGACCATAAGGATAGTAACTGGAAGCTATATGGTTTGACAATTATTTTTAGTACCGAGATATCTTTCTAACCAAACAATATGTTCTTATGGAGGAAGGAGAGGAGGGAAGGAAAAGTAGTTCCAGATTTAGTACTTATCCTGGGTGAACGTCCAGGGGAAATATTTTCACCTCAAGGATTCCAAATTAAAGTATGTGCATTCAGAAGGATTCAAAGACCCAAAGACTCTGATCTGATAGGTAGAGCTCGTTATTCTCCAGATTGTATTTGCCAAACCATATCAACTTCCAGGATCTACTCTAACTTTAGTGAGAAAACTATAACAATGATTATTTTCTGTTTTAGAAAGTACATCTCATTATGGACTGCTTACTTACGTTAAAATTAAACCTTACAACTTATTAAGCTTAACCATTTGCTTAAAGAATGTAGCCAGAAGGAACTTTAGATGTTTTCCAATTCTTGCTTCTCACTTGCACTTTTCAAATAAAAGGAAACTGAGGTGCAGAGAGTTAGGGCAGCCTGTTCTGGGTCAGCAGGAGAAACTTAACAGCAGAACTTGTCACAACACTAGTTCTTGAGCTTCAAAAGAGTAAGAGTTTTTTGTTCTGTTCTGAGGAATTCCCACTGGGAATAGTCCATTAAACTATGAAAATGTGGCTAAGAAGAAAATACCGTTTGTGAAGCTGACTTTTGGTATTTTAGCGTTTTAAGTCTCTTTTTTAACCCTTGAATATAGAATTCCTCTTTTATTCTCAAATACCACAATCCATTTAACCCCCAATCCTGACAGCTGTAGCTTCAAGGATATACCCTGAATCTGAACACTCTCAACTGTCTCCCTCCATAAACCTTAGTCCAAAAAAAATTGTCATCTCCTGAAATAGCTCTTAATTGATCTCCCTTCCATCTTTTTTGCATCCTATACAGTATTATCTACACAGCAGTCGCCGTGATCTTTCTAAATGTAAATCTGACCATGCCGTTCCTTTGCTGGAAATCTCCCAGTGGCTTCACATTCAAATTTAAAGGTGGCCTCCAAGGCTCTGTACGGTCTGGCCCCTGCCTACCTTCCCAATCTCCTCATGTAGAACTTTCTCCTCACTCATTTTACAGTGGCCAGCATGACTGTTTAGTACTCTTCAAACAGATCAATTTTGTTCCCACTTCAGGCTCTTTATGTTTGACGTTCCCTCTGCCTGGATGCTCTTCTCCCAGATTTTCATCCTTCGCTCCTTTGCAACATTCAGTTACCTGCTCATGTCAGTTCCCTATGTCAGCCCTTTCCTGACCATCTATCACTTCCTTCCTCCTCTCTGTGCTCTTATTGTACTCCTTCTTTACAGCAATTACCACTAGCTGAAGTTAGATGATAAGGTAGTTAAATACATATATTTTGTGTCTTGCTTACTAGAAAGTAACTCCAGCGGCCAGAGATTTCGTATTGCTCATCTCAGTACCTGCAGCTCCTAAAACAATGCCTGGTACGGGGATGGTGCGGAATAAATGTTTATTGAATGGAGGAATGTATAAGGTTATAAATCTTTACCGTAGAGAAGTCATTTCTTGCAAATATATGCCATTATGATTTTATTTCCCTTTCTCCAGCAGTTATCCTATTAACGAACTGAGCAATTCACCATTAATAGAGAGTCAATCAAGAAAGCCAGTCTCCAGTTCAAGCTATCAGAGTGAATTGAAATATCCCACGCATTAGAATGTCTGGAATCTGAATGTCAAAGCCATTTGGCTGTACATTATTTACTGCTTTTGGACCACAGAGACGGTTGTATTCAAATGATCTCTTAATCGCAGAAGAGCTCCTAGAGGGCCTATCATCAATTATATTATTACTTTACACTCTGCGGGTGATATCAAATTAGCACCCACAGCATTGCAGGTTGGGAGCAGAGGCAACTGAAAAGGCTTGGAGAGAGACATCATCAGGGATGGCTTTAATGCATGAGTGAGGCTCTGTGTATTAGAAAAGCAGGCTTTCTTCTCTCTCTTAGACCTGCTGTGTCCAGCTTGTATTCACTGGCCAATTAGTAGAGTGAATCCTGACCTGTTTGTATTTCTTACTTAATTTAAGGAACTGGACTTTATCTGTAAGATAATAGGTACTAAAAAGTTTTCTAACTGAACATTAAATGATGCACTGTCAGGGGACTGGGATTTCTCCAAGGAATGGAAGAATTTAAGAAATGATATAACATAGTGGGTCATTGGAATCAGCCAGAATTGAATTCAAGTCCAGGCCCTGCACGTTCCTAGCTGTACATTTTTAGGCAACTAGGGCGAACATGTTTGAGACTCACTGTCCTTATTTGTACAAATGAGAAGACAGCAGCGCCCGTCTTGTAGAGTGTTGTGATGACTAGAAGGAGACAATGCATGAAAGCAGTTAGAACAATGGCTGGCACATTAAGGGTGCTTTATTTATGTCATGTCTTACTATTGCTTTTTTAAGCATCAACAGGTATTTATTGAAGGACACGCTATATTAACACAATGTAATTGAGGCTGTGGGGGATGAAACACTGACGCTGCCGTATGTGAACCTATGATCACGCTGGTAAAACAAAGAATACATACCCTAAATAAAATGCCATGATAGAAACTGAAAATACGGTAAAAGATAAGGTCACAGATGTAAGGTGCAAGACAGCTTTTAGGTTAAGAAGATTTGGTTCGTCTCATGAAGGAAGATGAAATTCAAGGAGCATTGATAGAAAGTTCAGATTTAGGAAGTTAGAAATAGAAGTAAAGAGGTTTTTTGGTGGAAGAAATTACTCCAATTTCAAGTGCCCATATCTAAGTTCATTGCTGTTTGTCTTGTGGTTGTTCCTACTGAATAAAAGCCCCCTAGAGACCTCCACTTTGGAAACAAATTTGTTAGCCTCTTTCTGGAGCCAAATGTACCTGAGAATAAGAGAATTCTACTTATTCAGGGCTGTTACTTTACACCAAGACATCTAACACCTTATTTCTGCATATGTGAAGATTCAAATCTCCCTTGCAGTTAGTTTTAGTTCTTTATATTATAATAGTTAATTGAGTGGATGCAAAGGATTAAAAGTATTAGAACCATGAATAAATAAGCTTATCCTTTTAGGGAAAAAATGACCCTTCTTCTAAACCACAAAGAAGAAGTAATAAGGTGAGTGGATTCATTGTTTTTTCCCCAACATTTCTCCTGTATGTACTTTTTTTTCTAGCTAAGAACACAAATTACATTGCATTATGCTTCTTAAATACTTCAATAAAAAGTGGGCCTTTTTACAAAATGCCTTCTCTGTACTGGAAATGGGTTACAGGACTTTTATGGAGTGTGACCTCATTCCATTATTAATAATGCACTTTGTGAGTTTTCTTTCATCCATTGATCTTGCAGGAGCATTGCTAACATTTACTAATTAACCCTCTTGTCATCTCCGTGAACAAGGTAAGGCATTTATTTAAAGGCCCACTCTGCTGTGGTGAAACTTGGGCAAAAATTGCTTGACAGTGCTTGATGAATGTGTGCGGCCCAGGTGACAGTGAAGAGCTGACTTTTAAAAGAAAAAGACTGCTTTCACTTTTCTGGCACCCCTCCAAATCACAGGCGAGCTGACGACTTTTCACCATATATTCGTATTGGCTCAAATCTATTCCCATCTGTTTGGAAAGCATGGTGCCCAAACAGGCACTGGTCAGATCCTTGGCACAGATCTTGGGAGATGAGCGCTTTTTGGGCAGTTTGTGTCTCCCTACCACGCTGCATCTGTTTTACCAGATGTCTCACCTCTGGGTCCGTTGGTATGCCAGCACTGTAGCTGCATGTCTATTTACAGCACACCAGCTGCTGTGTAAATGCCAAGCCACAAAGGAAACGGTAGGATGGTGTGTGGCGTGTGTGTGTGTGTGTGTGTGTGTGTTGGGATGGGGATGGTGGTTGCTGGACACCCAGAGCATAGGATTCATAATGTACTTCCACAGCACTGTCCCCATCAACCTTCTCATGGTGGCGTTTGCTGCAGGCTACAGCTGGGGAACGTTAAGACACCTGCCTTTAGCCATCAAAACGGATGCCTCAAAGTAATATTGTTTCCAGAATCAAACATTTACATCTTCTGCCCGAGACATGTGGATCACAAAGTTAAAAGGACCACAACATCTCCAGATAGAAGCGGTAGTAAGGCATATTGAAGCCCTCCTCAGTGGTTACTTCATGTCATCATTCATTCATTTATTCAACAGATATCCATTCACCATTGGAGTTTAACCATCATCACCAAAAGAACTTGATATTGGCTCAACAGCAAACTAGTTTACGGGGGTTCGCTGGTGTGAAGAATGGTCAGTGGTTGAGTTTACAGCCAAGAGGAAGAGGGCCAGTAGATTAATCATGAAATATAAAACTCCTAACTCACTACAAATCATGGTTTATCAACACTCACTCAGGACAATTAAACAACTATCACTAAATTAGCAGAGCTTGCATCCAATCCCTTCCTAACTTCCCCCATTTTATCTGGTGTATATACCTGTCATAAACATTTTATACTATGCAGAGCCCTAAATTTACTATTTTTATGATGACAGGTTATCTTTCCAAAGTCCTGACTGGTGTGCTGACATTTAGAACAGAAACTGACAGATTTTTAAAACAATAATCATTCCTCCTTCCTTCTGATCCCTACCAGCAGAGAGTGTTTTAATAGATTCAGGCTAAAGTGGAGTTCTCTACACAACTCTTCCACTTAAATTTTAGTAATCTTCCATTTTTAGGGACTAAAAATTCAAATTAAGATCACAGATTTATTTATAAGGCTTTATTTATATAAGGCTTTATTTATAAGGCTAGATAAACTTTGACTTTGGACACATAGATTCCAGCTCATTAATCCCAGGATTTTTTGTTTGATGTTTGTTTTACTATTTCCCTCCCCCACTTTCCATGCGGCAGTTTTAAACCCAAGGGATTTGGTGCAAAGGCTGAATCCGGGTGAAATGCTGCTTTGTACCAACTCTTCCAGTAATTCTCCCAATTTCTTAGAGAGTTCTGTGATCATGCATTGATAATTTCATCTGTGGGTGCGTTATTTAAATGGTAAATGCATAAGAAACTGGTTTTCAGTAATGTAAATCAGTTCCTTTTCTTTGTCTTATGTGCCTTCCACTTATCTTTAAAAAAAGCTTTTTTCCCAGCACCAAGTCATGGTACACGATTACAAGACATTCTGTAAGGACGTTAACTGTGTGCATATCATCACTGCATTCTTGAAGACTATGGTTGGTATTAACTATTTTGACAATAGACCTGCTGAAAATGTCAAACTGGGTTCAGTCAAAGTACAACCGTGAAGAATTTTTTTGTGTGGCATATAGTCCTAAAATATAACATTTAAGAAAATCCCCAAATAACAGAGCTGAGGCAGATCTCACCCAGTTGTTTCCATTCTTAAAACGTTAATGTCTGAACAGTAGCTAATGTGGATGATAAATGGTTTTTTAAATGTGACAATTTTGACAATTATTCTGGTCTATGTTGAAATGGTAGTGGAAAGAAATATTAATAGAACATGTACTTAAGCTCCAGAAATAATCAGGAAAAGTAGCGGGGCAAGGTAGCAGAAACACAAGTTATGGATAAGAGAATTTCTCATACCAGTACCACCATCACAGAGCCTTAGCCTTTTCATCTCTAAGATAGGAATCAAAATACCTACCTCACAAGGTTGATACGTGGCAAAAATCAGATGAAATATGCAAAGGACACTGCAGATTGTATACTCAACACCTATTCTACGTGTTTTCTAGCAGCCTTCCTATACCATACAGCTGGAAAATCAAAAGCTTTATTTCCGAGACTCCTTTGCAATTAAGTCTCCAGATGCAGCTTACATTCTGCCACGTGGATATATCTGTGTCAGGTTAGGAAGGAATAAGCAAGAAGTGGGCATCAGCAGCCAGACAGAGGAGATGGTTTCTACTTGGAAGGCTGAGGGGCATAGGCACCTGTTCTTAGGGCAGCTGTAGAGAAGGTTCTAGTCACCTGATCCAGAACATCACAGGCTCCAAGCAGCAGCCTGGGGGCCAGTGGGGTTCCCCTAGAACCCCATTACCCTCTAGTTATTCTTCCTATCTCTGTATCATCCAAGCATAATCCCCTAATCATCCTGGAATTTGTTATAAACTATTTAAGAAATCCCTTCCTATTGAAATTTATGGGAATTAATTATGAGGACTGCAAATAGAATCTCTGAGACCATACCTGAAAAGTATTTAGAAAATGATAAAGACCTTCAGCTACTTGGGGAAGGAAGAATCATACCATCCTTGTATTTACTGCTTGATTTCAAAATACAGTAAGATCCTCTTGGGAAACAAAAAGCTTCCAAATCAGATTGTTAAACCTCTATTTTATGATCAGCACAGGTATTTTAAGCATAAGGTCTTTATTTTCTGGATAGAGGCTGGAATAACATTCTCATCAGGTACTAACTGCAAGTGAGTTTTTAATGTATAACGACTCTCTTTTTCAGTTGTGTGCTTTCTTGTCAACTGCCTTCACTCTCCCCTACCCTCCCCAAGTCATATCTGACGTTTGGAGTCAAAATCAATATGTATGGGGCTTCCCTGGTGGCGCAGTGGTTTAGAGTCTGCCTGCCGATGCAGGGGACGCAGGTTCGTGCCCCGGTCCGGGAGGATCCCACATGCCGTGGAGCAGCCGGAGCCTGTGCTCCGCAACGTACAGCAAAAACAAAAACAAACAAACAAACAAACAAAATCAATATGTATATACAAGATATTGAAAAGTATCAATGTGTAAGAATTGTAAAAGCGTATGTATTGGCATACAATATTGATATTTATCTAGAAGAAATTGATTACTCAAGACTCTTTTGGCTCTAAGAGAAAGGCTCAACTTGAAAGGGGAGAAGAGTTAATGTATTATTTTTTGTAACCAGGAGATATAAGGGAAGATCTGGGTTTTGGCACAACTGGTATCCAGACTCCGGTTTGATCTTCACCCCTCTTCTTTCTGTGTGTTTGCTTCAAGTCCCTCTACCTGTGGGGAAGATTACTTTGTTCAGTCCCCTATTTGTATATTCCCAGTAATATAATCCTAAAGACACAGTGCCTTTCCTTAAGCCTCTAACAAAATCTACTGGGGGAAATACTGATTGCTAACTTGAAGCATGTGCCCACCCTGCACCAATCACTGGGATCTGAGTGTGGTCTTTGCTAGGCCAGGGCTGGTTCCCACAAGCACCAGTGAGTCTGAGAACACTTTTTGGAAGCCCCAGAAGCCACATGATTGGAGTGGGGCTGAATAAACTCCCTAAAGAAAGTTAGGGTGCTAGACAGAAGAAAAACGAAGGTCCCCTCCAAGGTATTCCTTGATTTAAAAAACACAAAAGGCATTCCTGGTGCTCATTTTCCCATAAACTGTAAAATGCATCTCCAGCTGTTCCTTTATTATGTATTTTCCATCTCCCTTATCTACTCATCCTGGCATGTAAATTTCTCTCCTCCAAATGAGGTAGTCAAGATGTAATCACATACACTCACATAAAAAAGCATTTTATGAGGAACAAGTAAACAAAAGAACAGCACACATTCTTGATTGTATTCTAGCACCTTCCAAAAGCAGGGCAATATGAACTGGGAACAGCCTTGGTTCGTATACCCCTTGGTATACGACCCCTTATAATTAAAAGCACTTATTTAATGTTTTCAATAACTCTTTTAGATCGGTGATGATTATGATGATTTTTATCTCTTTCATAATATTGGGTTGGCCTAAAGGTTCGTTCGGGTTTTTCCATAACATGGAAAAACCCGAACGAACCTTTTGGCCAACCCAATAATATAATAGTATTATTATTTCTAACTATTTTACACGTGAGAATACAGAGGGAGGCAAACAGCTAGCCAAACTCCTAGTTATTGGGTGATAATGAGAGGATTTTTATCTCAGTAATGGGAAACCTAAATAACTTGCTCTTTCCACTCTACTTAAGACGCACCGCTCATGGGCTAAGTTGTGGGAGATAAGTTGATTAGGTATTTCTTTTTTTAATTATTTTTTTTTAATTTATTTACTTATTCATTTATTTATGGCTGTGTTGGGCCTTCATTGCTGTGCACGGGCTTTCTCTAGTTGCGGCGAGCAGGGGCTACTCTTCATTGCAGTGCGCGGGCTTCTCATTGCGGTGGCTTCTCTTGTTGCGGAGCATGGGCTCTAGGCATGTGGGCTTCAGTAGTTGTGGTTCATGGGCTCTAGAGCGCAGGCTCAGTAGTTGTGGCGCACGGGCTTAGTTGCTCCACGGCATGTGGGATCTTCCTGGACCAGGGCTCGAACCCATGTCCCCTGCATTGGCAGGCAGATTCTTAACCACTGCACCACCAGGAAGTCCCTGATTAGGTATTTCTAGTGAATTCTGGAATACCTTGAGAACTTCTGATGTGGGGCATGACTTTTGGGGGTAGGGTTTTGGGCTCTATCCAGTGAGAAAAACATTCAGCTGAAACATTCAGGGAGCCCACAAAGCTTCTGTTACATGATACAGTATTGAAATGATCAGATTTCCAATGGCCTATAGCAAGGGAGGCTCCAAGTGTCTCTTCGCCTGGGTTTTACAGGTAAAAGCAATTCTAGAAATCAGCTCTTAAACACTGTCAAGAGTCAGGAACCCAGAGCTCTTCACTGATGTCTCTATCCTAGCTAGAAGCAATCATGCCACACCATCTTGGTGAGAGAGTCTTACCTTGTCCTTAGATCCCTGGAGATAAATTTTCAGCCTAACACACAGATTTCCTCAGAAGTGTGTATTTAGTTGTTACAATGTACCAAACTTGCAAAGTAAGTTGTTTTCCATTACTATTTTTTTAATGTCTAATGTCAGCTTCGCCCCTAATAGCATTCTCTCTCTCTCCAGGGATATCTAAGAGATTTTCAAGCCTCTGTGTTGTAAGTAATGTTTATAACTTAAAAGAGGGGAAAAAAGACTTGCATTTGTAGTGTACAAAACACTTTCAAACTGCCACACTTCTGGGTTCTCACAACAACCCTGTAAGATATGCAGGGCAAATATGCAATCCTAGTGGGACAGATGGAGACACTGAAATCCCAAGGGAGTGACTTACTCAGCATCCCCAATTCTTGATGGCAAATTCAGAGAAGCAGCCAAACCTCCCGCATCCCAGACCTAAGCTTTTTCTGTAAGATTAGTGGCTTTCAAATATATTTTTAAATAATTTTTTCACATAAAATCCAGCATTTGTATATTGAGACACAACACACAAAATAGACAGTAGGAACGCTGCTTATATGGAAATTGGAGAACTGAATCCAGCCTCACTATGGCAACCCCAGAGCATCCTTGCAAAAAGCCTCTCATGGACAGGTTGAGAACCACAGAACTATCTAGTTATTAGATAGTAACTAAATTACTATCTCCCCTTGTCTATCTAGTCCGATCCTGCTGAACTTAGCTTCCCAAGTGGGGTGCCACAAACATTCAAAGATGTGCTAAAATGTTGATCCCCTGCAGCCTCCAGGAGGGCCCAGGAAGCTTGAGCTCCCTGGAGTAGATCTTTACCCGGCTGCAGCCTCCTGTGCTTACTCCATCGTAATCTACAAAGATAATGTTCTGTGCTGGGAAGCACTAGAGAAAGTTTAGGAGGGCTCAGGACCCAGAAACACAATTTTGCTCACTAGAGTCAAATTAGCCTCATGGATATTTCTTGTAATGAGCCCTCTCCTATCTGAGTAGTAATACCATCTTTTCTACCTTAATTCATTATTGGTTATGAGTTACATTTGTCCAGAGCAGATTTCCCCAACAAACAGACAGGTTTCCACACAATTCCTATGTGACCATTTGATGCCAAATGAATCCCTTAGCTGCTATCCATTTAGGTGACTTCAGTTATACCTTTTTTCCCCCCGGTGCTTCTTTATATGACTTCTCTGATTGTTTTCATCACACCAGGTTATGCTTAATAAAATCCTTGATGGCTTCTTTTTGCTATTAGGAATCTTTTTTTTTTTTTTAAGTTTTAGCATGGCTCTACATGTTCTATTATTATTATGCCAGTATATCCTTAATTCACTCAACAATCTCCTTATTCACTATTCAAATCTCTTTGATGAGAGTCAGTCAGAGCCCCCGAATCAGCTGCTCCTTTAACCCCGTCGTGTCTGAGCGAAGAATAGATGCCCTCAGGCGACCTACACGCAGAGGTGGGTCCAAATCCAAAACGGAACCCCGGGAGCTGTGCGAACAACAAAGAGAAAGGGAAATTTCTCCCAGCAGCCTCAGGAGCAGTGGATTAAATCTCCACAATGAACTTGATGTACCCTGCATCTCTGGAATACCTGAATAGACAACAAATCATCCCAAATTGAGGAGGTGGATGTTGGGAGCAACAATATATATATATATATATATTTTTTTTTTTTTCCCCTTTTTCTCTTTTTGTGAGTGTGTATGTGTATGCTTCTGTGTGTGATTTTGTCTGTATAGCTTTGCTTTTACCATTTGTCCTAGTTCTGTCCATTTTTCTTTAGTTAAAATTTTATTTTTCTTAATAATTATTTTTTATTTTAATTATTTTATTTTATTTTGTTTTATCTTCTTCCTTCTTCCTTTCTATTTTTTCTCCCTTTTATTCAGAGCCACGTGGAGGACAGGCTCTTTGTGCTCCAGCCAGGTGTCAGGGCTGTGCCACTGAGGTGGGAGAGCCAAGTTCAGGACACTGGTCCACAAGAGACCTCCCAGCCCAATGTAATATCAAACGGGGAAAATCTCCCAGAGATCTCCATCAATAACCAGCTCCACTCAATAACCAGCAACCTACAGTGCAGGACACCCTATGCCAAACAACTAGCAAGAAAGGAACACAACCCCATCCATTAGCACAGAGGCTGCCTAAAATCATAATAAGGCCACAGACACTCCAAAACACACCACCAGACGTGGACCTACCCACCAGAAAGACAAGATCCAGCCTCATCCACCAGAGCACAGGCACTAGTCCCCTCCACCAGGAAGCCTACATAACCCACTGAACCAACCTTACCCACTGGGGACAGACAACAAAAACAATGGAAATAACGAACCTGCAGGCTGCGAAAAGGAGACCCCAAACACAGTAAGATAAGCAAAATGAGAAGACAGAGAAACACATAGCACATGAAGGAGCAAGGCAGAAACCCACCAGACCTAAAAAATGAAGAGGAAATAGGCAGTCTACCTGAAAAAGAATTCAGAGTAATGATAGTAAAGATGATCCAAAATCTTGGAAATAGAATGGAGAAAATGCAAGAAACATTTAACAAGGACCTAGAAGAACTAAAGATGAAACAAACAACGATGAACAACACAATAAATGAAATTAAAAATTCTCTAGAAGGGATCAATAGCAGAATAACTGAGGCAGAAGAACGATGAGTGACCTGAAAGATAAAATAGTGGAAATAACTACTGCAGAGCAGAATAAAGAAAAAAGAATGAAAAGAATAGAGGACAGTCTCAGAGACCCCTGGGACAATATTAAATGCACCAACATTCGAATTACAGGGGTCCCAGAAGAATAAGAGAAAAAGAAAGGGACTGAGAAAATATTTGAAGAGATTATAGTTGAAAACTTGCCTAATACAGGAAAGGAAATAGTTAATCAAGTCCAGGAGGCACAGAGAGTACCATACAGGATAAATCCAAGGAGAAACACACCAAGACGCATATTAATCAAACTATCAAAAATTAAATATAAAGAACAAATATTAAAACCGGCAAGTGAAAAAAAACAAGTAACAAATAAGGGAATCCCCATAAGGTTAACAGCTGATCTTTCAGCAGAAACTCTGCAAGCCAAAAGGGAGTTGCAGGACATATTTAAAGTGATGAAAGAGAAAAACCTACAACCAAGATTACTCTACCCAGCAAGGATCTCATTCAGATTTGATGGAGAAATTAAAAGCTTTACAGACAAGCAAAAGGTAAGAGAATTCAGCACAACCAAACCAGCTCTACAACAAATGCTAAAGGAACTTCTCTAGGCAAGAAACACAAGAGAAAGAAAAGACTTACAATAATAAACCCAAAACAATTAAGAAAATGGTAATAGGAACATACATATAGATAATTACTTTAAATGTAAATGGATTAAATGCTCCAACCAAAAGACATAGACTGGCTGAATGGATATAAAAATCAGACCTGTATATATGCTGTCTACAAGAGACCCACTTCAGACCTAGGGACACATACAGAATGAAAGTGAGGGGATGGTAAAAGATATTCCATGCAAATGGAAATCAAAAGAAAGCTGGAGTAGCAATTCTCATATCAGACAAAATAGACTTTAAAACAAAGACGACTACAAGATACAAAGAAGGACACTACAGAATGATCAAGGGATCAATCCAAGAAGAAGATATAACCATTGTAAACATTTATGCACCCAACATAGGAGCACCTCAATACATAAGGCAAATACTAACAGCCATAAAAGGGAAAATTAACAGTAACACAATCATAGTAGACAACTTTACCACCCCACTTTCACCAATGGACAGGTCAACCAAAATGAAAATAAATAAGGAAATACAACCTTTAAATGATACATTAAACAAGATGGACTTAATTGACATTTATAGGACATTCCAACCAAAAACAACAGAATACACATTCTTCTCAAGTGCTCATGGAACATTCTCCAGGATAGATCATATCTTAGGTCACAAATAAAGCCTTGGTAAATTTAAGAAAACTGAAATCATATCAAGTATCTTTTCCGTCCACAACGCTATAAGACTAGATATCAATTACAGGAAAAAGTCTGTAAGAAATACAAACACATAGAGGCTAAACAACACACTACTTAATAACCAAGAGATCACTGAAGAAATCAAAAAGAAAATCAAAAAATACCTAGAAACAAATGACAATGACCCAAACCGTATGGGATGTAGCAAAAGCAATTCTAAGAGGGAAGGTAATAGCTATACAAGCCTACCTTAAGAAACAAGAAACATCTCAAATAAACAACCTAACCTTACACCTAAAGCAATTAGAGAAAGAAGAACAAAAAACCCCAAGGTTAGCAGAAGGAAAGAAATCATAAAGATCAGATCAGAAATAAATGAAAGAGAAATGAAGGAGACAATAGCAAAGATCAATAAAGCTAAAAGCTGGTCCTTTGAGAAGATAAACAAAATTGATAAACCATTAGCCAGACTCATCAAGAAAAAAAGAGAGAAGACTCAAATCAATAGAATTAGAACTGAAAAAGGAGAAGAAACAACTGACACTGGAGAAATACAAAGGATCATGAAAGATTACTACAAGCAAACACATGCAATAAAATGGACAACCAGGAAGAAATGGACAAATCCTTAGAAATGCACAACGTTCTGAGACTGAACCAGGAAGAAATAGAAAATATGAACAGACCAACCACAAGCACTGAAATTGAAACTGTGATTAAAAATCTTCCAACAAACAAAAGCCCAGGACCAGATGGCTTCACAGGCGAATTCTACCAAACATTCAGAGTTGAGCTAACATCTATCCTTCTCAAAGTCTTACAAAATATAGCAGAGACAGGAACACTCCCAAACTCATTCTACGAGGCCACCATCACTCTGATACCAAAACCAAAGATGGCACAAAGAAAGAAAACTACAGGCCCATATCACTGATGAACATAGATGCAAAAATCCTCAACAAAATACTAGCAAACAGAATCCAACAGCACATTAAAAGGATCATACACTACGATCTAGTGGGGTTTATGCCAGGAATGCAAGAATTCTTCAATATACGCAAATCAATCAACGGGATACACCATATTAACAAATTGAAGGAGAAAAACCATACGATCAACTCAATAGATGCAGAGAAAGCTTTCGACAAAATTCAACACCCATTTATGATAAGAAAAAAAAACCTCCAGAAAGTATGCACAGAGAGAACTTTCCTCAACATAATAAAGGCCATATATGACAAACCCACAGCCAACATCATCCTCAAGGGTGAAAAACTGAAAGCATTTCCACTAAGATCAGGAACAAGACAATTTTGCCCACTCTCACCACTCTCATTCAACACAGTTTTGGAAGTTTTAGCCACAGCAATCAAAGAAGAAAAAGAAATAAAAGGAACCCAAATTGGAAAAGAAGAAGTAAAGCTGTCACTGTTTGCAGATGACATGATACTATAAACAGAGAATCCTAAAGATGCTACCAGAAAACTACTAGAGCTAATCAATGAATTTGATAGAGTGGCAGGATACAAAATTAATGCACAGAAATCTCTTGCATTCCTATACACTAATGATGAAAAATCTGAAAATGAAATTAAGAAAACACTCCCATTTACCATTGCAACAAAAGAATAAAATATCTAGGAATAAACCTACCTAAGGAGACAAAAGACCTGTATGCAGAAAATTATAAGATACTGATGAAAGAAATTAAAGATGATACAAATATATGGAGAGATATACCATGTTCCTGGATTAGAAGAATCAACATTGTGAAAATGACTCTACTACCCAAAGCAATCTACAGATTCAATGCAATCCCTATCAAACTACCACTGGCATTTTTCACAGAAATAGAGCAAAGCATTTCACAATGTGTATGGAAACACAAAAGACCCCGAGTAGCCCAAGCAATCTTGAGAAAGAAAAACGGAGCTGGAGGAATCAGGCTCCCTGACTTCAGACTCTACTAAAAAGCTACAGTAATCAAGACACTATGGTACTGGCACAAAAACAGAAATATAGATCAATGGAACAGGATAGAAAGCCCGGAGATAAAACCACACACATATGGTCACCTTATCTTTGATAAAGGAGGCAAGAATATACAGTGGAGAAAAGACAGCCTCTTTAATAAGTGGTGCTGGGAAAACTGGACAGCTACATGTAAAAGAATGGAATTAGAATACTCCCTAGCACCATACACAAAACTCCAAATGGATTAAAGACCTAAATGTAAGGCCAGACACCATCAAACTCTTAGAGGAAAACATAGGCAGAACACTCTATGACACAAATCACAGCAAGATCCTTTTTGACCCACCTCCTAGAGAAATGGGAATAAAAACAAAAATAAACAGGTGGGACCTAATGAAACTTCAAAGCTTTTGCACAGCAAAGGAAACCATAAACAAGACAAAAAGACAACCCTCAGAATAGGAGAAAATACTTGCAAATGAAGCAACTGACAAAGGATTAATCTCCAAAACATATAAGCAACTCATGCAGCTCAATATCCAGGAAACAAATAACCCAATCCAAAAATGGGCAGAAGACCTAAATAGACATTTCTCCAAAGAAGATATACAGATTGCCAACAAACACATGAAAGAATTCTCAACATCATTAATCATTAGAGAAATGCAAATCAAAACTACACTGAGATATCATCTCACACTGGTCAGCATGGCCATCATCAGAAAATCTAGAAACAATAAATGCTGGAGAGGGTGGGGAGAAAAGGGAACCCTCTTGCACTGTTGGTGGGAATGTAAATTGATACAGCCACTAGGGAGAACAGTACAGAGGTTCCTTAAAAAACTACAAATAGAACTACCATAACACCCAGCAATCCCACTACTGGGCATATACCCTGAGAAAACCATCATTCAAATAGAACCATGTACCAAAATGTTCATCACATCTCTGTTTACAATAGCCAGGACATGGAAGCAAACTAAGTGTCCATCAACAGATGAATTGATAAAGAAGTTGTGGCACATATATACAATGGAATATTACTCAGCCATAAAAAGGAATGAAACAGAGTTATTTGTAGTGAGATGGATGGACCTAGAGTTTGTCATACAGAGTGAAGTAAGTCAGAAAGAGAAAAACAAATACCGTATGCTAACACATATATATGGAATCTAAAAAAAAAAAAGAAAAGAAAATGGGCACAAGAACCTAGGGGCAAGATGGGAATAAAGACGCAGACCTACAAGCGAAGGGACTTGAGGATACGGGGAAGGGGAAGGGTAAGCTGGGATAAAGTGAGAGAGTGGTTTGCACATATATACACTACCAAAAGTAAAATAGATAGCTAGTGGGAAGCAGCCGCATAGCACAGGGAGATCAGCTCGGTGCTTTGTGATCACCTAGAGGGGTGGGTTAGGGAGGGTGGAGGGAGGGAGATGCAAGAGGGAAGAGATATGGGGACATACGTATCTGTATAACTGATTCACTTTGTTATAAAGCAGAAACTGACACACCATTGTAAAGCAATTATACTCTAATAACAATGTAAAAAAAGAAATCTCTTTGATGGACCAGTTTCCTTCCTGCCACAGGACCTTTGCATATAATATTGCTTTTACCCCTAGATGCCACTCACCTCCTTTATCTAGTCAAACTTTGTTGTTTTTACTGATGTGGTGCAATAGGCAGTAGCCAGCATGACCTATGCTATACTTTACACACACCCCCAAAAACGAAATCAAACCTTAGTTTTATCAAGCTCTAGATCTAATTAATAATTTATAGAAAATACAGAGATAGACTAAGTTGTTCTAGAATTCCACAGGAATGTCTTCAGTCAAATCTAGACTGTAGGAAGCTCTATAAGATTCTCTACAGGAAATTATATAGAATTCAGGTCCTTTAATGTAAAATTTGCACGGGAAAAAGAAAAGAGGGGAGGGACTGTTACAGAGCAAACTATATAATGACCATTAACCAAGTGCAGTGTGTACAGTCTTATTTGAATGAACCAACCATAAAAAAGTCATTATCAAAATGCTGAAAGATAACAAGTGTTAGAGAGGATGTGGAGAAATTTTTAGAATCCTTGTACATTTTTGGTGGAAATGTAAAACGGTACAGCCTCTATGAAAACAGTATGGAGGTTTCTCAAGATATTAAAAATAGAACTACCATATGATCGAGCAACCCCACTCCTGGGCATATAACCAAAAGAACTGATGAGATATGTGCACTTCCATGTTTACTTCAGTGTTAGTCACAACAGCCAAGATATGGAAACAACCTCAGTGTCCATCAACAGGTGAATGGATAAAGCAAATATCATATATGCGCACAATGGAATATTATCAGCCTTGACAAAGAAGGAAATTCTGCAACACGTGACAATATGGATTAACCCGGAGGACAACACACTAACTGAAATAAGCCAAAGAAGGACACGTACACATGATTCCACTTATATGAGATATCTAAACTAGTCAAGCTCACAGAGATAGAGTGGAACGGTGGTTGCCAGGGATTTGGGGGAGGGGAAAATGGTGGGTTGCTATTCAACAGGCATAGTTTCTTCTTTTTTTTTTTTTTTTTGCGGTACGCGGGCCTGTCACTGTTGTGGCCTCTCCCGTTGCAGAGCACAGGCTCCGGACGCGCAGGCTCAGCGGCCATGGCTCATGGGCCCAGCCGCTCCGCAGCATGTGGGATCTTCCCGGACCGGGGCACGAACCCGTGTCCCCTGCATCGGCAGGCGGACTCTCAACCACTGCGCCACCAAGGGAAGCCCCCTTGTTTTTTTTTTAAAGCAATTTATCTTCCATTCTTTGTTAAAATTATTCTCAATAGCTTGTTTTCCCCCTTTTCATTAAAACTCTGTCAGACTAGCTCAAATTTTGCCCATTGTTTCAAGAAATGAAGCCATGATGTGGAATTGGAGCCGGCAGCATTGATGTCAGGACAGGTTCAAATGACACCCATCACTTGAGTAAAAATTTATAGCTCTGCCTGTGCTGTGCGGTGCTCTGTGTTTCAGTTCAGGGCCGATAAGAGATTTATCAAAGGAAGGTAACAAGATGTACGGGAATAGCAGGTAAAGTTTTGAAAGGCTTTATGAACTAGAGTAAATCTTGAAACTTTGGGTTTAATCTTTGAAAGTTGGACTTCCAGGTATAATTACAGGTTAACACTTGACATATTGTGTAGGTGAAAAAAAGTAAGACACTGGGAAAGCATGTCTCTAATGAAGCCAAGAAGTTCCCATTACCTGATACATGCGTGTAAGTACCTATGGGATCCAAAACAATACCATTACTAGGATGGCAATTAGCCACCAGCAATCAGGCAAGAAGTGGATCATGGGCTTTTTCAGGAAGGCACCCCTAGGTGTTCAGTTCCAGCCAGTGGTTGCCATGTTGAAACTCAGGTCTTTTGTGCACATTTTCTGAGACATTTTAAGAGCAGCCAAAAACTTAGATGATTATGTGAAATCTCCTAGTTACATAATGTTGGCAAATCGTTCAAATTTATAGTCTTTGTGGGCCAGTTCTATGTCTACCAAACAAAGCTAAACTACAGCCCTCATTCTGCCTGAAGCTATCATGTTTACAAACTCTGATCTACACGCATCCTTTTTTTTAATCCCTTTCCTCCTATTTTTTTTTTTTTCATATTTAACTTGGTTCAGGGCAAGCTGCAATATTTGTTCCTCGTTGAATTTATTTTCTTGGACCTTTACTGTTGTTCCAGATTTTTTTTTCAATGCTGTTTTTGAATCCTTCTTCATTTTGTTTGTTAAATATTTTTCCACAGAGTATAAAATAATGAACATCAATGGGGAAAGAGTTGGTGGGGAGAAACTGTGGACTAATCTATAAGAGGTACTTTTTCTTGGGCAGATTAGAGTTTGGTGCTAATAAAACCCAGCTTAAAAGTTTCACTTTTATAATGAATTTTCAAAGAATAAACAATATGTCTTTCTAACCAGAGCTGAAAAGATTGTGAATCACCATGTATAACGTATACTTTTGACAAAATTAACCTAAGACGGTTACCTTAGTTTAATTGGTTAGCTAATGATGTTTACCGTAAGATGGCAACACAGATGTCTCTGATTTTAAACTTTGGCCTAACTGGTCATGTAAGTGAAACATTTGGGAGTAAACCTGGCAATGCCTTGGTGATTATTTATTGAGTCTGCAAGGTCACAATGATATAAAGTGGGAGACCCACAAATGCATGGGGAGACAGGATGTTAGGGAGAGTGGACTGGTCTGGGACTTGGAAATGAAGTTCCAGAAGTGAAGTTTCAGTGTCAGCCCTGCTGCCAACAAGGTGTAAAAACCTCTCTGCTCCTAGGTTAATTATTTATTTACTATTTATACCTTGCCTATTTCCAAAACAGATTGGAGGTGGCTTTCAATAAAAACCACTAATGTATCAGAACTCTTTTACGAGGTAATAACCCAACATTAAAAAAAAAAGATAGTTATAGCCGCAAATCTAAGCTAAGGGAATACACTGTAATGGAGCACGAAATGCTGCTAGGAGTTCTGTGGCTACAGAGTAAAGCAGGAAACAAGTTGTGCCACTGCTATAATCAATGGGTCTCAGTTTTGTTATTTACAAAACGGGTGGGAAATGAGAGTTAGATTAAATCACTTTTTAGGTCTTCTCCGACTGGGTTCAGATGTTTCTGTTACAAAGTGGTAAGTACGTTTCTGAAAAGAATTCCTCACATTCTGCAGGATCAAGCACCCACAGCAGAAATTTGGAGTCAGGTGGTTCACTCACAACCTATGTAACTTTGTAACCAGAGAACTATAAGAATAAGTAACAATGCTAATGAAAATACTGGTAAAATTCTAAATAAAGAAAGAAAAACTATAATACTTGGAAGACTTTACCAAGAGCAGGTCTGAATGTGGGCTGATGTAACCCTGTGTAGGGAAAGGTCGAGACTATGTAAAGAGATGGTTCAAGGACAAAATACACACAGATAAGGCAACACGTGCAATTAGAACTTCAAGATGATGCGTAAGGCCGACCTGAGTCAAGACAAAGAACATGGGGCTAGAAACATAGAACGTGGTACCACATTCCTCAGAAGTCTGCTCACGTACTTTGAGTTCAGTCAGAGAAGTATCTGTAAGTGGGAACTGATCACTCTCAGATGACCTGTGTTTCTGTGAAGATGTGTTACAGTTTCTGTGTTGGACCAGACACAGCTGAAAGGTTCCATCAAAAATATTGATTTCGCTGCCATTGTGTAGAGAAGGACTAAAAGGCTAGTAAGTTGTAACCGAAAAAAACAAGAAAAGCTATAGGAGGAATATGGCTACAAGGAAATTATAACCTTAAATGATGATTGCGAGAAAGAATGTGGGATAATTTTGAAAAAAAATCATGAAAATGGCATTAGAAAATGGAGAAGAAAATTATCAATAAGTTCATGGTGGCTTGTGGCTGCAAACTGAATAAAGAAAACCTGTTTGGCCAAAAAAGAATTCATGAAAGCATTGAGAAAAATGGAAGGAGTTGTCCAACCATTCCCATTTTGGGAGAATAAAATTCCTTTAAACTAGTGTTTCTCAGACAGGGGCAATTTTGTTCCTCAAGGGGCATTTAGCAATGTCTGGAGATGTTTTTGGTTGTTGCGACTGGGGAGGTCCTATTGGCATATGATGGAAAGAAGTCAGGTATGCAATGGAAGGACAGGCCCCTACAACACAGAGTTATCTGACCTGAAATGTTAACAGTGCTATGATTGAGAATCCCTACATTAAACAAAGAGAGGGTCAATTTTTCAGTCTAGAATCACTGCTTTAAACATAACTAACAAGTTCTTCTTTTCTTGAGGCAATTTACCATGACCCATTCTGCTTCCCATGACCTAAGTGGAAGTTGTACAGGTTTTCTCCAGTCCCTTACGTGATGGCCTTGAGACCCATTTGCTCCCACCGACCTGATCCTTGGAGCCTTAAGATGAAGCTTGACTCAACCTTAATCCACATCTGATGTCTTTTAAAATGTTCACATTTTAATTATTTTCTGCTCTTTGCTTTGCTTTAGTTCTTTGGACCCCTAACGGATTGGTGTTCTGACTTGTGGGGTAATGACCTTCTGATCCTGGTTATAACTTTTTCTCTTTCTTCAGTTTGATTCCTTTTCTGATGCCCTGAGTTTTACTGCTCTCAAACAGTATTCATCATGGTCAGTTACATGGAAGAAGCCAAATCGGAGCATTTTTAGTGTGTAGTCAAGTTTCTGAATATTGGACGGCCCCTCTGTGCTTCTCAGGGCACTGCCTTCATGCCAACTATAGTCTTCACTGCTAAAATTACTGAAATAGTCCTTAGATTACTAATACGTGGCTTGAAGGAGATGAAGTGAATCAGATGAAAACAAAAGAAGTAGAATCAAATGCCTTGCTTCTAAGAAAGCAGAAGAAGTACGCGCTTGTATTCACAAGAGGAAGAAGCTCTTGACACACACAGCTGACTCTGGCATCTCTTTCTTTCCTAGGATTTAGCACAAATGGCTGCAGGCTTGAAGTTTACTTAGCTTAGACTCTTCAGATTGGAAATCAGTAGGGGAACTCAATCACACATTTTAGGATACCTTGTATGCCTACATTGGATCTGATTTGAATGGAACATTATTACAGGAAAATCTGCCCTTTGCCAGCTGTTTCAAATGCCAATGCCACCTGAGACTTCTTCTATAAGGGAACATAACACCTTTTTCTGACATTTCCCCTCATGACTGACATTCACCAGAAATTTCTCCTTAGCCATTGGTTTCATTAACATTATTATTGCTTCTGGTTGGCACTCTGCTCTCTACATAATCCTGTAAAGATCAGATAGCATTTTGTTCCAAATATAAAATTCTTTCTCATACGTGCATTCACCACACAAGAAGCCCACAGGAACACGTGGACACAGCCGACTGTAGGTCAAGTAGACTCCAAGAGAGTGTGTTCTCCCAAAACCCAGGCAGAGGGAGGTGTTTGCCGTGATAGTCTATACTCCTCACAAATGTTCCAGAACAGGGGAAAAAGAGGAAATGCTTTCATCTCTGTACCCTAAGTGTTCCTCATTCTGAGGACAATAAAGAGAGATTCATGGGTAGCACATCTACCCTACTCTAGGCTAAATGGAAAGCAGCATCACACAGTTAACTAAAAATTGTGTCTAGAAAGGTTCATTACAGCACAAGGAAAGAAAATTAGAGTAATTTCTTACCTGGTTTCTTAGCGTATGTGCATATGCGAGCGATTGCATGCAAGTCTGTATGCACACAGAAAAAGAATGCATCTCACTGTTTTTGCTCTTCACGGTGGGTCCTGAATTGCAGGATTTATGAGCTGTCAGAATTTCAGTAAGTGAAAATGTCATCCTACTTCTAATGATATATTTGATTAAACCATGCGGATATGTAATAGACATTCTTCAGGAGCTTATTGAGACCAGTCAGTACATAAAATGCCTTCTCTACTGGTAACCAAGATTTACTAAATGCCTCCTACGTGTATCAGACACTCTGCCAAGGGTTCTACACGTGTTATTTTATTTAATTCTCCGGTGTCTTCGAATTATGTGTTCACCAAATCATTCCTTTTAAGAGAAATGTATTTTCCAGCACCCCTGAAGTTAGATCGGATCATGGGACTAAGTTACGGTCAAAAAAAATGTGGGCAGGAGTAATGCATGCCATTTTCAGAGCTTACCCTTGAAAACTCTCACATGCTCCTTTGCATGTACACTCTCACTCTCATTCTTTTCTCATTGGTTAGCTGGAGGGAGAGGATGCAGAGGAGGGTTTTTTTGGCTTATGAGAACAAGTGGATGAAGACAGCCTGGATTCCGTGGAGGAAAGCCACTCAGGAAGGCTGATGGTGACTATATGAACTGATAACTTTTCATGAGGAATACATAAAGTTAAACAATGCTAAGGGACTCAGATTTCATCGCTGTCACTGCAGAAGCTAGTATTATTTAACCTGCCTTATACAGCAATCGTTAACTAGGAAAAGGGTGCTGCTGTAATATAAAATTTAAAGATGCAGTATTTGCCTTAAAAGTCTGGTGATAGGTGGTAAATGAGACTGATAATAGAGGCTCAAAAGATGGGAACTCATGTCATTCGGTGGCAACGTATTTGGTATACCCTCACCCACAAAAGGGTAGACAGCCAACCACACGCCTTCTGAGCCAGCAGCTTCACTGGCAAGAGTTAGAAGCATCAAACTGTTAGTGTATGTTGGATACTGTTGGCTGCTTTGACAAGGCATTGCAAGAAAGAGATGAACTCAGGAAAAACCTGGCTAGTTTTCAAGTAGCAATGAAAGGAAATAGAGAAAGTCAGAAAGGTAGGGCCTTATTTCTAGAAAAGCCATTTGCTTCCTGACACAAACAATAAAACATGGAATTTTAAAAAGGTTTTAAGGGTCAGTGACCTAACAAAACTTAGATGAGTAAAATGTCTAAAGACAACTATCAAATTAAATTATCAAACGTGGCTTCTCATTCAAGACTGACAGCTGTCATTATCTTGAGAGAGGAAAGCATAAGTTTGAGGAAACAACAAAATATGGCAGATGTGAAATTAAATTTAGAACTTTCCGTGGGGATGTTGGCATAAGGAAATAACTATAATCAAAAGATCATATACAGCGCTATGGGCTGAATTGTGGCTCCCCAAATTCATTTGTTGGCATCCTAACTTCTACTACCTCAGAATGTGACCTTATTTGATATAGGGTATATACAGAGGTAATCAAGTTAAACTAAGGTCCTTAGGGTGAGTTCCAATCCGATATGATGGCTGTTCTTACAGGAAGAGGACATTTTGTCACAGACTGGTACAGAAGGAAGACCATGTGAAGACACAGGGAGAAGACAGCAAAGTGAATCAGTGAATTCTCTGTGCTTTCCCTCTCTAATTTTCCAAATGGCAGCATCACTGTGGTTAGCCTGCCCCTGCTCTACCATTGTATATTAAGTGTGTGGGGAGGGAGGAAATAGCTTGTCTCTTTAAGTCATAGGTATTAGACCAAGAAGAGCCACGTCTAGTGAGATGGAGAAACTAGCTCATTACCCAGAGATCCTGCTGGATGCAGTGTCTAGATAGAACTCTGGGGTGTCTCCTTTGGGTGGTGCTAAATATGTTCCACGCATGGGAAAAGCGTAGGTGAGACACTGCTCTGTACTATCCATACCTTTTCATTTCCTCTTGGGCACGTGGATAAACTGCCTTTGCAAGTTGCCTTACAGGAGGTAAGGCAATGTGACTCAGGTGTGGTTAAGAAATGTCAGTATAATGACATGATTCCTCCAATAATGGCCTCTAAAATCTCTTACAGAATCTCTCTCTCTCTTACAGAATTCCTCTGCTCTCTTCTCCTCTCCTCCCCTTCCCTCCTCCAATTTGGCTAGACAGGTGAAGGGATCCAGGGAAGAACTCCAAAGATATAGGGGAGCCCAGAATTCCTAGAGTAGATGAAAGGATCCCAGATCCCACAGTCCCTGCTTTACAAGGCTGCCAAGGAAACTGCCCAATCTAGAATATTCTCATTGGACTTTATGGGAGCCAGAATTAATTAACTCTAATTTGCTTAAGCCATGAAATTTTCAAGTTTACTTGTTATTGAAGCAGCTAGTATTACTACTCCTGACTCATGCACTTCCCAATAATCCAGAAAAATAACAATAGCAATAGCTTTTTGGAAGAGTCTCTCGAATATTACTAAGTTGCTCAAGAGTATACAGTAAATAAGCCAGTATGTGGTGGGTTAATCAAGTCAAAGTGGTTTAGTTTTAGCCCCAGAATGAAAACTGAAGTAACTTTAATATTACTTCACTGTACAAACACATAGAATAGGGATCTTCCCGAACCAAGACAGATACATAAATTTGATCTGTCAATAGCATATGCACAAACACACACACAGATACCCCAAACTTTAATTAAATTCTTTCTGCAACTATGTAATGAATTACAATGATTCATATGAATTAAGAATGAGGGGAAATCACCAATGGCAGAAAAAAACAGGAATTGACCCTCATCCCTGCC
Source organism: Phocoena phocoena (assembly GCF_963924675.1). Classification (NCBI taxonomy): domain Eukaryota; kingdom Metazoa; phylum Chordata; class Mammalia; order Artiodactyla; family Phocoenidae; genus Phocoena; species Phocoena phocoena. The sequence goes on from NC_089234.1 coordinate 23,427,570, forward strand.
AAGTTATAGCAAGTATAATGGAGTCTGAACATGAGGAAAAAAAGCGGGGGGAAGTCACTGCAGTGTTAAGAGGCAGTTGCTTATAGAATATGTCTGAATAGGAAAATTACTAACGAGGCAGTGTCAGTCTCGAACTAGCTAATCCAGACGCCAAGTATAAGTGAAACAGTGCCACAGATCAGTGTGTCAGTGACAACACGAACACCAGTGACCAGACTTGCGGGACCACAGAAAGAGCTGAACGACTGAAGCGGGTTACCTGGAGATGGAAGCATTAGCCTCTCAGAGTTCACAACATGCATTAATATCCTAATGAAAAACCTAATCCCAAGCTACTTGCCTAGTGATTATTTCCCGGGATGACTAATCACAGACAGAATTAAGAAATGAAATACGCTAGAATTAGCGTCATTATGGACATCAAATTGTACTTGTTGAAGAAGGAAAAAGTAACAACCAGATGCTATTTTTTTAACCAGGAGTTCTGCATAGATTTATTGACTACTTTTCTTTGAAGGTTAAAGTTATATTCAATTTTGCTGGCGATGTATTGTGATCAGACAGAATTGGATTTTTCCTTTCTATTCAGACATGATGAGGTGCTGAATACAGACATGAACAATAGACAGTGGGTAACAAATGGCCCCAAAGTCACAAGAGAGAAGAAACAGAGACCTATGACTCTAATTCCCATAGGTATTCAACAAAGCCTGATTTTGTCATGACACAGGGACTAGGCTGTATGTATGGTCTCTGCCTGCCCTGACAAGATAGCTCAGCTAATAAGATATTATTCTAATATCATGGCAATCTTTTAGTGTTCTGTTGAATCTTTTTCTCTCCCTCCCTCTCTTCCTTCCTTCTTAATAGATGTGGCCTACATTACAGTTGATCTTAAAAATACTTCAAATGATCAGAGGCACTGTGGACACTTTTTGTTTTGCAAAGATAACTCAAGGTTACCAGCGGGGAAGCGGGGGGGGGGGGGGGGGGGGGGGGCGGGCGGGGGCAGGGAACAGTCAGGGAGTTTGGGATTGATATATACACACCACTGTACTTAAAATAGATAACCAACAAGAACCTACTGTATAGCACAGGGAACTCTGCTCAATATTATGTAACAACCTAAATGGGAAAGAATTTGAAAAAGAATAGATACGTATATACATATATATATATCACTTAGCTATACACCTGAAACTATCACAACATTGTTAATCAACTATACTCCAATATAAAATTTAAAAAAATAAATCACATATGATTGCTTAAAAAAATCATCATTCATATCATTCTAGGACAAGAGGACAAGGCACAGAAGCACTGGGAAAAATAAAAAAGGATATCCCCGCCCCAGCCAGTTCTCCTCAATATCATCTTCCTCTCTCACTCTCATCCTCCATCCTCCCTTTCCTTCCTCTACTTGTCCCTAACATATTATTTCTCCTCCCATTCTTTGTTCTTGTCGTGCTTCCAGCAGTACACCTAGGCAGTTTCTATTTCTTCCCATAAACTCCCAGTGAGCTAGCAGGAGATATTTTCCCCCTTGTTTGGATAAAGTTCTCTCAAAGCCCACAAACTAGGTCTTTTCTGACTTTAGAAAGTCCTTCCTACAGACACAGAAGATGTCTTCACCTATACCCAATGCTATCTGCCTGGCACTGCAGAGGCAGCGAAGGTAGCAAAGATGGACTTTGTTTCACGCAAATCTGGGTTAAATCCCAAATCTGCCATAAATTTCCTGTCCTTAGACAAAGTTCTTCGTTCTGAATCTCCACCTACTCATCTACAAAACAAGGGTAATAACACCTATCTTTCAACTGAACAGCACATTACAGATCTATATGTTATAGAATACGATACATAGGAATTGTCTAATTACAGATTGTGGCATACTGTAGGCACCCAGTAAATATTAGCAGCCAAAACTTTCTTCTCAACCTTGCTATTAAGAGCCATCACACAGGTTTTTAAATTATTTCTCCCCATAACTTCTTAGTTCATCAGCTGGGGACTCTCCTCTCTGTGTTGCCTTAGATTTAGGTATAGGCTCTTGCACGCCCAGGATAGTGGGTAAAAACAACTTCCTTCTGTTTGCCTGGCTAAGAAGGATAAATGACTCTATCTCTGTGGTTTATGTTGAATGCTTGATAATGCATCACCAAGAGAAGCACTTAGCAAGAACACCCATAAATAAGGCTATGATGTTTATTCAAACTACTCTATTTGCAAAGCCAAGTATACAAATGAAAGATGAAAACAGAAAAAATGGGTCACTAAAATTAGCCTGTACTGTTTGTGAGGCAGATAATAATAATCCAGTGTGTTGTCTTTTAGAGCCTGTGCTCCAAGGAGCTTTAGTTACAGAAGAAAGATTTATTGAAAGAATTAGAAATGTATTCCATCTTAATGTGATATCTGCTGGTCTGGGAATACAAGTCACAGAGCTGTATTGCTAAAAGTGTACTCTTTGGAAGGTTCTTTGCCTCCCAAACCTTGATAGTTGAATATTATATAAAGTCCAGCTATATTCCTTAATCATACACAAACACTGCATCTCTTTCCCTTAGCGCTTTCACAATCATGTCCTACAGGAATGGAATAGAACTCAAGAGCTATTAACCATTAATAAGAGAGAAATAAAAGAGAATGACTGTCTGATCATGAAAGAGGAACCCAACTTAATCCATATGGACCCAGAGCTGGATGGAGGACAAATGACTGAGGTACAAGAAGGCAGCTTTTGCCTCAACAGAAGAAAGGGAAGAAAAAAACCCCATAATATTAAGTACCCATTATGTGTGAACAGCTGTACTTAAAATTTTGAAATTTTACCTCATTCACATGCCCTTAGAAGTTGCCATTTTACACTTGGGGAAAAAATTAAAGTATTTATGGGGTTTGCTGTGGCCACTCAGCTAGCGAACGGTGTAACTGACATTCATGTCAATCTGTGACTGACTCTAAGACTTACACTCTTCTCTTCCTACCATTCCATCTCTGTAAGCTCCAGGAACAATTTCACACCGAGAGCTGCTGAAAAATTCAATCAGTGAGTGAATGGGTGAAAAGCTCTTGATCACCAGAAATGGTGCCCAGAGCCTGCAGGAGCAGTGCTTGAAGAGAAGCCCCCAGCGGGAGGAGGCTGAACTTCTCCGGAAGCTTTTATATCTGTGTCCCGTGTTCGTCTCCTTTCTTGCTACTGTTGTTGTGGGTTAGGTCACGTGCACCTGTTTCAAACAGTAACACCAGCAGTTGCCTCTATTCTTCCTCATCGGTGGCTTGCTCAGTATTTTATAAACCTGACCACACTTAGTCCTTAACATTTTCCTGAAAGGTTGTTTTATTGTCCCATTTTTCAGGTGAGGAAAATTAATTAAGAGAGGAAATGAAACACACAGGGAGGACACACAGGGAGGACATTTTAAAGCTGGGATTCTAATCTGGATGTATTTTATTCAGATGCAGGTCCAACACTTGGATCAAGATGTCAAAGACCTTAAAACACTTGGGAAAAAAATTTTACAGCAGAAAAAAAATAATCCCTTCCATGTGAGCAATCTGCCTGACTCAAAATAATACCTTATATGAGTTAGCTTAGAGGGTGACGGGACTGCTGAACCTGGCCTTGCTGGTTTTCCTGCCTGCCATTAGTTTTACACAGTTTCCTATGGCTTAGCATCCCACAAGGGCTGTCCTTTTCCATTCGTCAGTTTGTCAAGGTTTCCCGGCTTCTATTGAGAAATATGACAGGGAGTTATCACCCTGCTTCTGTCCATCAAGCTAAAGAATTGATTAGAGCTGCTGGAGGAAAACAATGGACTTGTCTACTCTACACACATCCTTATCACCCTCCTGACCTTTGAGGGAATTGGTGTCATTGTCACATGCAACTTCATTTAGATTGGGTTCATTGATATATAAATGAATGCATAAACACAGGAATAAATAAACAAATAAGTAAATAAATCATCGGAACCTCAGAATATTTCCTTTGCTTCCACCCCCAAATGGGCATCACTGAAAGGAAAGCCATGGAATGACTTTCATCTATGGAAACTTCTGCTTGATTCTCATATCCTCTAGGGTTGCAGGGAGAGGTGGTCTGATATCCTACACCTCGGGCTCAAGTAGAACTGTTTATAGGTGAACAGAAATTTTTAACAGACATGGCTCTTTTGGGGGGAGGTCTCATGGTCTCTTCTAACCCTCTTGCTGCCTTAATCTGTTTACAAGCCAAAAGCTCTGGGTATGGATATCTCATCTCTGATCTTCTTGTTTTGAAAAGAAAGAGCGGACATAGGTTCAAATCTAGCAAAACTGTGCACCTGTAACATCTTTGTGACCACATATTAGGTGATCTTTACATCTTATTTGCCTTCAAGTTAGCTACTGACTTTCTGCATAGGAATGAGCTAGACCCTCTACTAGGTAAACTGCCTGTAATTAAAAGTGTCTTCACAGTTATTCCTACTGCCTGATATGTCCACCTCCCCATCTCTCAGTCTGTGTGTCTTAGCTAGTAACTCAGAAGGAAAGAGATGGCACTCTCACAATGGAATAATTCAAGGAGAATTGACTAAAGAGACTATTTACAAATATGTGGGCAACGTTTAGGGAAATCACAGGAGGCAGTAATAATCTGCCCCACCTCTGTCACCATTTCTAGGTGAAAAGGGAGAAGGGAGGAAGTGGTCCTGAAAGCCAACAGGAGAGAGAGAGAGTGGAGAGGAAGTCTGTAAAAGAAGCTGGGATCTCTGGGAAGAAAGCTACCAAGTGCGATTTTAAAAGGAGAGGGAACACAAGTACCCAACTTCACACTCCTTCCCTCTGATCTCCTTGTGGAGCTCCTCATTGGACAAAGGCCATAGGAGGCTGGAAGGTAAAGGAGCTCATTAATGTGATCTAAACAGATCAGCCCCTTGCAGTAGAGAAGCAGAGGAAGAAGAGTGAATCTGGAGGGGCAAATACAATATTCACCCACACCTGGCCTTCAAATTATATCCAGCAGGCCCACATACACCACAGAACATTTCTAGCCCCTCTTTCCTTGGACTACTGCAACAAGAAAGAAATTTCTCCCCACTCTATTGCAGACCGATCATACATATTCTTACCCATTGCGTTTGTTTCATATATGGCTGATTTTCCCATTAGATTAGACACTCCTGGAAGGGCTGGGGCTACATCTAATCTCTTGGTCAGTCTAATGGAATGTGAAATAACCAAACTCCGTATATTTCTTTACCTCAAGTGTATAAATGAAATGTCAATGGACTTTAGCAAATTGCCTAAAGTTTCACAGTGAATGAAGTTGAGAAAACACTTAGATTTATTCCAGATTTTATGCATTTAGATTTTGTTGCTTCAGTTTGCAATTAGAACACCTTCCTTCCTTCCTCCCTCCCTCTCCTTCTCTCTCTCTCTTTTCTCTCTCTCTCTTACACACACACACACACACACACACACACACACACACACACACACACACCCAGGCTTAAATTTGGGCATCATGTCTCTGGGTTAAGATCATTTTTGGAAAGGCAGTGTTCATCTTCTATAAGGATTCACGTGGGAGAGGCGATATCCTGCATAAATGTAGCAGGAAATAATAATAACCTTAACCTGCCTTTTATTTTGAGTCTTCCTACCTTCTCGCTCCCTCTAAATCACCAAGTAATCAATCTGAAGCAGCAACAGGCAACACCATTAAAATTACAGATGCTTGGAGATGGAATTAGTCTACTCACTCGTTATTCTTGATTAACAGAAAATTATCCTGCTAACATTTACTGTGCTGTTCATTTGTTATTCGGAAGTGATTAGCCACAAATAACAGTTAAGAACCAGCCAGTTTTGTAGTTTCAGCCACAGCTGTAATTACCTCCCCAGTGCCTCTGCCTTCAGACACGCCTTCCTCACTTGAAAATATCGGGCTGCCAAAAAGTTCGTTCGGGTTTGTCCATACGATGTTATGAAAAATCCGAATGAATTTTTTGGCCAACCCAATAGCTCATGCCCTTCCTTCAACACTACCTCCCTCTCAGATATCAGCTTTTTTTTTTTTTTCCTCTCTCAACCATAGTGAAATTAGTGGCCCCACTCACATTCACCCCATTCGTGAAGACCTGAAAACCATCAGGGAAGAATTTTAACTTTTTGCCCAAAGCTGGGAAATCTCGGGGCCCAGATGATTCTGTTTCCCAAATTTCCCCATTAGCTGCATCAGCCTCCAATGCGTTTCTCATTCATATTACTTTCCTCCAAGAAGGAACCTGAGGGTCTCAGGTCAGACAGTGACCTAGCCCCACTGTTAACCTCTGATATCTTCACCCTTTTTCCTTACTTCCTCTTTCTCTCATTTAAACACCTCCTTACCTGGAATTTCTTTTCTGTAGAAATCTACATTTTAACAAATTCTTACGGCTCTGGGGATGACCAGCGTTACCCTAGGCATTACCAGATTGTCCACCTTAAGTTCTCCCATTAAAATTTCCTTTTTTCTGTTTTTCATTCCCATAGGAAAACAGCTTCACCAGGCTGTTAATGAATGAATGAATTTGCCCTCAGGTGTTAACGACGACTTAAAACTGAACATTGGTGTTTGTCATCCGAGGATATCTACATTTTGTAATTCTCAGCAAAAACTGCCCATTATCAGCATTTCAGAAGCCTTTCTAAAATGCCTGGAACCCATGTCAGAGTTTCTCATACAACATATAGGGCGGAGTCTGAACCTAAGAATTGGCTCTTACTGGAATTTTAGGAATCTGTAACAAGATAATGAGGGATTGGTTGATTGACTGAGGTTCAGCTGGCCAACATAGTGCCCTTAAATTCATGGTTCTTTCTCTAAGTCTGAATCTTTTGCCTACTTCTACAACTCAACCAATTTTTTAAAACTTGTTCCAAAAAAATCGTCCAGTATGAGGGTGCTTATTCCTGTACCCTATTCCAAAGTTCTTCATTAGAACCTGTAGAAATCTACATTTTAACAAATTCTTAAGAAAAACAAAAAACAAATTCTTATGACACACTCAAGTTTGAGAACTACTCGTTGCCTTGGGCAAAGCCAAGATCCAGACCTACCAGGTTTAGAAGCTGATTTGATTCAGGGTTTACTTATTCTTTCTTTTAGTTACCTTGCAGTGGATCATTGGCCCCAGACATCAAACTATATACTCCAATGAATCTTTGACTTAACCTAAAGAATATCTTTCTTTTTTCTTTTAAATAGGATACATTCAATGAATTGTTTGACATGACATTTACTATATGTCCAGACATGTTTTATTCATCTCACCATCTGATCTGTTGTGCCTAAAGCACCATCTAGCATACATGACTACACAGCAAAGAATAAAACCAGATTCATTTCCCTCAGGGAGCTTGGAGTCAGGGAGAATGATATGAATTCAATTAACACGAGACAGAAGGTAATAAATGAAAATCAGAATCTAGAACAGGAATAAGCATAATGTATTCTAAAAGACCTCATGTGAAGGAGATAGCAGATGAGTTGAACTCTGAAGAATGGGCTAGTTTACAACAGGCACTTAGGGCCCAAAAGCAGACAGACTGATGATAACCACTCATGCTGTTTCCCTCTTCCCAAGGGCCTTTCACACATCAGGTCCTTTGGGTGAATTCTTATTTATCCTCTAAAGCCTTGCTCTGGCTCCACTGACCCTATGAAGTCTCCTTGCTCCCCTCAGGGCTAAGCTCATCATCCCTCCTTTGTTCCTCTGCTTAGTTTGCAACTGCTGCTATGCTAAAAGCATCACGCTAATCTCTGTTGTAGGGAATGATTCATTTATATAACTGAATCCACACTAGATTGTGATCGACTTGGTAGCAGAAAACATGACATTCATCTTTGATTCATCTTTGAACACTTAGCAGACCACCTGGCATGTAGAAAGTGTACAATGCATGTTTGCTCATTTAACATTTACACTGTAGTAGTTAACAGCCAAAGTGACCAGTTTGTGTCCTGACTACAACCTGATATCAGTGTGACATTACTAAAGTTATTTAATCTTTCTGTGTCTCAGTTTCCTCATCAGTGAAATGGGAGAAAACAATTTTCTAATACATTTCAGATACTATTTTTAAATAATAAACGCTGCTAGTATTGATATTTGGATAAAACGAGTTAATACAAGTGAAGTGTACAGGAGAGTCTGGTGCATTATAAGTGTTCAATAATTATTTACTGATAGCTTTATCAGTAGTAAAGTTGAATAGATTCTTCTTCCCTACGTCACTATCCTTGGAATTCTGCTGACAAGTTGAGGTGTTTGGGCAGGTGGCTATAGCCGTGAATACATCTGTGACACCTTACTGTGATATAAGACTCCCATTCCCAGCACTTACCCTTTTATGGATATTGTCTTGCATCATTACATGGCATTGGGCATCTTACAGACACTGACACAGACAACTCTGAGACATTGTTGCAAGTCACCCAATGAATCAGAGGAACAGACAAACCAGACTCCAGACTTTTAGGTCAAGGCCCCCCACTCCATACTAAGGATTGAGAGTCTGGCACATCAGGTCTTAACTTCTAAACCACGTGCTTTCCAAGCAGATATACCCATCATGTCAATTTCAACTTTCTACACTAATTGCGTTTCTCTCAGCCTGGGATATTGGGCAAGTTATTTTATGTTTCCTCTTCTGTTGCTGAAGAAAAGCTCTGAAGCAGTGGCTAGCTTGAGCCGTCTTGCAGAGGGCATTGTCGGTTCCACCAGTTTCAACCTCCAAAATTCTTTACCCTGGGTGGTTTTCCCCTAGCTGGAGACATTTAGCAATATCTGGAGAGATGTTTGGTTATCACAGCTCAGGGATGCTACCGGTATCTACTGCGTAGAGCTCAGGGTTGCTACTAACCATCCTACATGTGCAGAACAGCCCTGACAGCAAATAATGATGCTGCCCAAAGTATCAATTGTGCCATGGTTGACAAACTATGCTCTAGAGCCAGGGCACTACCTAAGCACGGCTTTAAAGAAATGGTATAAATTTTAAACATCCCATATGCTGGCTCAGTTTGGGGTAGTAAAACTCATGGGAAGAAAAGATTAAACAAAGTAGAAGGTGAAGATGATAAAAAGGGCAAAGAGACCTGCTTCTGACAATAGCACTGTCTCTATTTGGATGCTTTAAGCTTTCTACATCCCAGCAAACCAATTTACTACCTTTTTTCTGGCAACAGATATGTTGCACAGTTATTTGGTTTCAATGGTAATGATACCCAGCAAGAACACTGAACCTTAAGAGCAGCTTTGTGGATTCTGTGGTCTGACCCAGTGCCCTTTAATAAGACCAAGTTCCCTTTGTGACTTCTCAGTTGGAGGAGATCGGGGTACTGGGAGCAAAAGCCTTGTTTGATTCATTTTACCCTTCAGTTTTCTTTAAAATTGCACACATCACAAAGGAGGGTCCCAGGTGAGAAGAAAAGCAGGCATCAAATCGGATAAAATAATAAAGCAACTAGAGTCACAGCCTCTCTTCTCCCCAGCTACCTTCCTGCAATATTCACTTGGTTTTCTGTCTGTAAAGCAAAATCATCTGATGCTCCCTAAACCATTTCCAATTTAACATGCATGTCACACTTTACTAATTATTCATAATTTCAAAAAAGCTATCATATCTTTTTATAGGGAGGTTATTTCAGCCTTCTAATCCCAAAGTCAATGAGTTAGAGTTGTATGGATAAGTTATTTGTGTTCATGCATTGGTGCTTCAAAGGAATTTGTTAAGAAAAGACGGAATATTTTGTTCTCGCAGTTAATCCCTTTGCAACATTCCAAATTTATGATATTAAAGACTTACCCAGTTTAAAATCTTATCCAACCTAAAATGAGTTATTACTCCACAGAAATATTTAAATTTGACTCTGGAATTTGTTTTTAATAGATAATTGAAGGTATGAGTTTCCGTAAGTAAATTGTGATCTTTCCCTAGCAAGATATACAGTTGACCCTTGAACAACATGGGTTTGAAATGCACAGGTCCATTTATCCGTGGATTTTTTTCAAGAAATGAGTGTCACAGAACTACACAGTCGGCAACTGGCTGAATCCAGGGGTGCAGAACTGAGGTTACGGAGGAACCTCGGATACCAAAGACCAACTGTGAAGTTACACCTAGATTTTGGACCGGGCAGAGAGCAGACACCCCTAACCCCCATGTTGTTCAAGGGTCAACTGTATTTTTTTCTTGTGACTTACCTGGTGCTCTATAATGCGATTTTATGGCTACATGTTGGAGTTTTGTTCTGCCAAAAGGTTTGCAGACCTTTCAATGTATTTCCTTCCTACATAATCTTTTCCTATGAGCCCAGAGGACTCTGAGGGTGACTACAGATATGGCATTTCCCATTTGCTCCTCAACCTCTTTCAAATCCCAGGACCGAAAGTCTGTCCTGCTGAGCACAGTCAGGGGCACAAGACAAACTACCCTGCAACACACCAAGTAAAAAAAGAAAGTTTGTCAAAGATATGGAGGCAAGCTCTCTTTACCAGTGATTTGCTTTTGGTTCAAAACCATATAAAGAGTGTCTCAGTTGAGAATTTTTGATGTACTCTAAGTAGAAAGCACCATCTCATGTTAACCTAATCAAAGAAATGGAAAATATTGGCTTCTTTAGAACAAGCAACACTGTTAAAACTTAAAGAGTTCATGTCATTCCTTTGCTCAAAATGATCCAATCCCTTTCTAATACTTTCAGATTCAAATAGGAGAGTTTATTATGATTATAAAATTGTACATCATCTAGCATACCATCCATCTCTCTGATCTCATCACCTATTCACCCTACTTCCTCCTTTACTCCATCCCATCCTTGAAGGTGGGCTCCTGAACTTGTCCTAGCTTGAAGCTCATTCCCTTCACGTCACTCAAATATCACCTTCTCGCTGAGGCCTTAACTACCCACCTAGCCAAAATTGAACCTCCACCCATGACACTTCCTACCACACTTAATTTTCTCTTAGAATTTATCATTATCTACCATCCTGTAGATTTTAACCTTTTACCTTTTACCTACCCACATTTGCAATATAAACTTCAGAAGGGCAGGGATTTTCATTAATTTGTTTCACAGCTGCATCCACAGTGTCTAGAATAGTACCTAGGACACAGCACAGATGCTCAGTAAGTAATTATTGAAATAAAGAATCAAGTTAAAATCAAGTTCCATGGAACTTAAAAGCAAGACATTAATCTGTGAGTCACAAAGGACTAGGAAGCTCTCAGGAACTTTGAAAGCTTCCCTTTATGGATTCATAGGTTCTCTTACATGATCTTCTTTTCCTCTTTCTGGGTCAGTTATCTCACCATCTCTGCAGCCTCCTTTGCACTGATCCAGTGTGTGATCATTGAGCTGTCATTACCTCAGTTCCAGCAGACAGCTCTACTAGATTCTCTGGACCTCCAAATTTCTGGAGGAGAGAATGTGATTGGCCAACATTGGTATAAGGTGCTCCCAGCCCCTCATGGGCAATTAATCACAGCCAAAGGAAAGGGGTCACATAAGGCAACACAGGGCCACCAGGGGTTCACTGTTAAGGATGTGGGGGAGGGTTTATTTCTTAAATTTCAAGGTATTTTCAAAGCTCACATTTATACCCTTTCGTTACAATATAAAGATAATCAGCAAATAAGGACAAGTTTAACAGAAAAGTCAGATGGTTCTCATTGCTCTGGCCTTGTTTAAACGAGTAGAACACTGTTCCGTGTTATGAGAAAAAATCAAATTCTGCGTAGACACACCCTGCGTGCTTACAGTCTGAAGGAACAATATTTATTACTGGCAACCAATTTTCAATGTCTTGAGAGAATGTCTTTCAACATTTTATGTGTGTGTCCTTTCTCCTTTAATTTTCAAAACTTCATGGATACCACCCCCATGGTATAGTCATAATTGTATTAGCCATTGAAGGAAAAATAAGTAATATGGAGGAAAAGTAATATCCTCCATTAGGCACTGTATCCTCAAACCCAGCAAGTGACAGGGACATTGAGTTCAGATGTCAAGACATGGGGTGACAAGGGGAAGAAAGAGTCTTAATGAAGCACAGCCCTGGAGGAAAGTAAGGATGATTCAGCTTGTCAGTGAAAGAGGACAGGGATTCTACTTTCCAAGCTAAGCCAAAGGGCACAATTAGATAACCACAGCTGGACTGGAAAGCTCTTGTTATGAAATAGTAGACAATGAGATGAAAACATGGTTATTAGTCACCTTGGGGATGATTTTCAACATCAGACTAAGAGAAATTCAACTCAAAGTCAATGAGAGTTATTTATGGTTGTGGCTAAGGTGGGATTAGCCCTGAGTGGGAAGCAACCAACGACGTGGCCTTCAGCACCAACTCTCCCCAACCCACCCTCCTCTTTGCTCTCCACTTCCACCTAGACGAGGCTGATAAACATGGCCAGAGGCTGCCTTTAGGACAATGTGAAGGTAGGTCAGTTACTGCTGGCCCTTCTACCAAGTCCACCAGGTTTGTAGTGGCCTTATACTGCCCAGGGGCCCCTCTGGGCACTTCCCACACACCTGTGCTTTCTCACCAGTTGAACTCCAACCAAACTTATCTGTCCTGAAGCTTCCACTTGGCCTTAAACTTGCCTTCCTAAGACTGTAGTTAGTTAGATCGATAAAATGATTCAGTTAATGGCTAGTAATGAATTCAAAACTGAAATCAAGGAAACAATCCCATTCACCATCTCATCCAAAAGAATAAAATACCTAGGAATAAACCTACCTAGGGAAGCAAAAGACCTATACTCAGAAAACTATAAAATACTGATGAAAGAAATCAAAGATGACATAAACAGATAGAGAGATATACCATGTTCTTGGATTAGAAGAATCAATATTGTGAAAATGACTATACTACCCAAAGCAATCTACAGATTCAATGAAATCCCTATCAAATTACCAATGGCCTTTTTCACAGAATTAGAACAAAAAATTTTACAATTTGTATGGAAAGACAAAAGACCACAAATAGCCAAAGCAATCTTGAGAAAGAAGAATGGAGCTGGAGGAATCAGGCTTCCTGACTTCAGATTATACTGTGAAGCTTCAGTCATCAAGCAGTATGGTACTGGCACAAAAACAGAAATATAGATTAATGGATCAGGATAGAATGCCCAGAGATAAACCCACGCACCTATGGTCACCTAATCTATGACAAAGGAGGCAAGGATATACAATGGAGAAAAGAGAGTCCCTTCAGTAAGTGGTGCTGGGACAACTGAACAACTACATGTAAAAAAATGAAATTAGAACACTCCCTAACACCATACACAAAAATAAACTCAAAATGGACTAAAGACCTAAATGTAAGGCTGGATACTATAAAACTCTTAGAGGAAAACATAGACAGAACACTCCTTGACATAAATCACAGCAAGATCTTTTCTGACCCACCTCCTAGAGTAATGACAGCAAAACCAAAAATAAACAAATGGGACCTAATGAAACTTAAAAGCTTTTGTACAGCAAGGGAAACCATAAACAAAATGAAAAGATAACCCTCAGAATGGGAGAAAATATTTGCAAACAAAGTAACCGACAAGGGATTAATCTCCAAAACATACAAAGACCTCATGCAACTCAATATCAAAAAAATAAACAACCCAATCAAAAAATGGGTGGAAGATCAAATAGACATTTCTCCAAAGAAGACATACAGATGGCTAAAAAGCACAAGAAAAGATGCTCACATCACTAATTATTAGAGAAATGCAAATCCAAACTACAATGAGGTATCACCTCACACCAGTCAGAAAATCTACAAACAATAAATGCTGGAGAGTGTGTGGAGAAAATGGAGAACAGTATGGAGGTTCCCTATAAAACTAAAAATAGAGCTACCATATGATCCAGCAATCCCACTCCTGTGCACATATCCAGAGAAAACAATAATTCAAAAAGATACATGCACCCCAGTGTTCATTGCAGCGCTATTTACTATAGCCAAGACATGGAAGCAACCTAAATGTCCATTAACAGAGGAATGGATAAAGAAGATGTGGTACATATATACAATGGAATATTACTCAGCCATAAAAAAAGAACAAAATAATGCCATTTGCAGCAACATGGATGAACCTAGAGATTGTCATACTGAGTGAAGTAAGTCAGATAGGAAATACAAATATCATATGATATTGCTTACATGTGAAATCTAAAAAAAAAGGTACAAATGAACTTATCTACACAACAGAAATAGAGTTACAAATGTAGAAAACAAACTTATGGCTACCAGGGGGTAAGGGAGGGGAGGGGAGGGGAAAATCGGGAGATTGGGACTGGCATATACACACTACTATATATAGAATAGATAACTAATAAGGACCTGCTGTATAGCACTGGGAACTCTACTCAATACTCTGTAATAGCCTATATGGGAAAAGAATCTAAAAAACAGTGGGTATATGTATAACTGATTCACTTTGCTGTACACCTGAAACTAACACAAAGTTATAAATCAACTATACTCCAGGGTGGGGGTCCCCAACACGTGGGCCGTGGACCACTACCAGTCTGCAGCCTGTTGGGAACCGGGCCTCACAACAGGAGGTGAGCGGCAGGCCAGCGAGCAAAGCTTCATCTGCTGCTCTCCATTGCTCGCATTACCGCCTGAAGCATGCCCCTCCCCTCCCCTGCGGTCCATGGAACAATTGTCTTCCACGAAACCGGTCCCTGGTGCCAAAAATGTTGGGGACTGCTGCTCCAGGGGACTTCCCTTATGGTCCAGTGGATAAGACTCCACGCTTCCACTGCAGGGGGCCTGGGTTCTATCCCTGGTCGGGGAACTAAGATCCCACATGCCTCGCGGCTCTACCAAAAACAAAACAAAGCAAAACAACAACAGAAAAACCCTATACTCCAATAAAAATTAGAAAAAACTAAAATAAAGTTTAAAGAAACAACGATAAGAAAAAAAGTGAGTGTTAGACCTCCCACACATTTAGACATTAGATGTCAGTTTTGATTCTGGTCATTGGAAGTAGTTCCTTTGCACAAATCCAAAGGGGTGATCCTAATAGTGAGAAATGCCAGACAGGACAGGGGAAATAAGAGACGGCACAGCCTTTGAGTTCACCTGCAGCTGATCACAACTGGCATTCTCCTCATGCTGTACCCTCAGCTGGGAAATCTTTCCCACACCTGCCTCCCTATTAAAAACACTACCCTTTTTCAAAGGTCAACTAAAATGTCACCACCCTGAAATACCTTCCCCAGCCCCGCTTCATAAGCGAACACCTAATACTAACTGAGTGCTTGTTCCTCAGATCATCTTCCAGAAAACCATTCTCTTATCTCCAATTTACAAGGAAATCAAGGTTTAGAGTAGTCAAAGACTTATTCCAAGTTACACAACTAATAAGTGGTTAGAAACGTGGGGTCAAAATGCTTAATGCAACCAGCTAATCCATTCAAATTATATTTATTCCTCCTCTGTGCCCCTGTAAGCATGTTGTTTGTATTTTTATTAAAATAAAAACTAGCACAGTCTACTCTGTACTATGGTAAAGTGTATACTCCACAGGCAGCCTCAATAAATTATGAACTCCTTGAGTTTAAGTGCCATAACTTAGTCATCATTTTATCACCCGTAGCACCCGGTGAGCGCCTGATGAAAAGAATATTCTTAATAAATTTTATTCGAATTATAGAAAATAAGTGAAGAGAAAGTGTGACAAAAATGTCCTTAAAGTTATTTTTGCTTATATTTTTCCACTTTTACCTGGTGTGTGTGTGTGTGAAGTTCAAGGAAAATGTCAGCCTAAATTCACGTTGAATGCCTAGGTTTTTGCCTCCTGTGAATGGTGTGGAGGTGGCAGATATAGCAGAAGTGGGTACAGGAAGCCACTGCCATCATTTTATCGAGGAAAAAACCCACCAAATATCTATCGGCTATATCCATAGAACTCCCAGATAAAAAGACAATGAAATTTCTAATGTGCATTCCTAACAGAATCCCCTGCACATTTATTATTTGGTATAAATTGTAAGGTGATTTTTTTTTTTTTTTAGCTTTCTCTCCCCTGGCTTCAGCTTTGAGATAAAAAGCATTTCATCCCTGGCTCTAGTAGCTCTCAGCAAGCTGTAGGGATTTTAGAGGAATTTTAGCTTCCCTTTCTTTTTCTTTAGTGGTAAGGACTAGACAGATACGTTTTTCATGATGGAAACACATCCTGATCCAGGATCAAGAGAGTGGTGCCCTTCTTCAAAACTCAGTGAAGGAAAATAATCTTGAAAGGATGTCTCAAGCCTTTCCTTGGTCCCAACTGCCAATCCAGACAGACATTCACTTTCTAAGATCAAACCCTGAGCTAGACACCATTTGGCAGCCTCTTGGCTGGATGCTAAGTTTATTCCACAACGTCCTCAGCTGGAAAACTGTTCTGAATCATTTTCTAAAAGTTTAATGGCCCCACTTCCACCAGGAGTTCTCTGACTCATCTCTCTTAAAAAGTACAGCAATATGCCTAGCACACTGTAGGTTTTCAGATGAGTCGTGGCCACACTTTATTTCTTTTAAGCAGGTAAACAATGCACCAAACGTGTGTCACCTTCCAGAGAAGCAAAATGGAGGCAAAATCCATTTTTTATTACTACTCACTCTGCCTCTGTCCAATTCAGGACCCACGCATCCTTGACTCCTATGTATCCCAGGGTAATAAGCAACAGGGAGATCTTTCAGTGCACAGGATCGAAGGTAAAACAACTTGGATAAAGTCCTAGCTCTGCAATGCAGTAACTTGATAACATTAGACAGTTTCCTGACCTGAGTCTAGTTTTATAAAAGGCACACAGTAGTGTCTGCCTCATGCAGTGGTTGTGGGGATTAACAGCAATGATGCCAAAGAAGATATACAGATTGCCAACAAACACATGAAAGAATGCTCAACATCATTAATCATTAGAGAAATGCAAATCAAAACTACAATGAGATATCATCTCACACCAGTCAGAATGGCCATCATCAAAAAATCTAGAAACAATAAATGCTGGAGAGGGTGTGGAGAAAAGGGGACACTCTTGCACTGCTGGTGGGAATGTGAATTGGTTCAGCCACTGTGGAGAACAGTATGGAGGTTCCTTAAAAAACTACAAATAGAATTACCATATGACCCAGCAATCCCACTACTTGGAATATACCCTGAGAAAACCAAAATTCAAAGAGAGTCATGTACCAAAATGTTCATTGCAGCTCTATTTACAATAGCCAGGACATGGAAGCAACATAAGTGTCCATCAACAGACGAATGGATAAAGAAGATGTGGCACATATATACAATGGAATATTACTCAGCCATAAAAAGGAAAGAAACTGAGTTATTTGTAGTGAGGTGGGTGGACCTCGAGACTGTCATACAGAGTGAAGTAAGTCAGAAAGAGAAAAACAAATACCGTATGCTAATACATGTATGTGGAATCTAAAAAAAAAAAAAAAAAAAGAAATTGGTCAGAAGAACCTAGGGGCAAGACGGGAATAAAGATGCAGACCTACTAGAGAATGGACTTGAGGATACGGGGAGGGGGAAGGGTAAGCTGTGACAAAGTGAGAGAGTGGCATGGACATATATACACTACCAAACGTAAAATAGATAGCTAGTGGGAAGCAGCCGCATAGCACAGGGAGATCAGCTGGGTGCTTTGTGACCACCTAAGGGGTGGGATAGGGAGGGTGGGAGGGAGGGAGATGCAAGAGGGAAGAGATATGGGGACATATGTATATATATAACTGTTATTTTGTTATACAGCAGAAACTGACACACCATTGTAAAGCAATTATGCTCTAAGAAAAATGTTAAAAAAAAAAAAGAAAGATGGCCCTCACCAAGACAAAAAAAATAAAAAAATAAATAAAAGCAATGATGACAATAAAGCATTTAGCATAACACTTGTTATATAAGTTTGAGCTGTCTCATAGTGCTCTTTTTTTTTAATTATTGGAGTATAATTGCTTTACAATGTTGTGTTAGCTTCTGCTGTACAATGAAGTGAATCAACTATATGTATACATATATCCCCTCCCTCTTGGACCTCCCTCCCACCACCACCCCCA